>NW_027100480.1:300000-397555 GCF_031753505.1 Anomalospiza imberbis | reverse complement strand
ACTCACAGCTGACACAGTACTAAACTAAACACTTGTTTTCTATCACATTTTTTTTCATTCACAAGCTCAAAAAGGTTGTAAGAACAAGGTAAACAACAACTTACTTCCAAAGTGACTCTACCTGCACCAAAAAATTTAAGACAATGCTAGTTAGTGCAATGCAATTTGCAACGAAGCCAAGGTTTGATTTGGGAAGGGCATCTGAGGACACAGAGCATGAGTTTTACAAATCCATATTTTGAAGAGAGAATGGCCAAAACATGAAACAGTGGGGGGAGACAGAAAGTAAGGAATTTGTCTCTGCAATACCTTCTCTTTGAGTGCTAGGAAACGCTGTTCAAAGAGGCTCCTGTGGTACAAACAATAATTGGATGGAAAGAGGCACTCTTGAATTTAAGCTTTAATGTCACAATAGGAAACAGCACCTGAGCACTGCAGTGGTGAAGCACCCTGCCTGCAAACTCACTAGAGGCAAGCTACTGCTGCCACGCTGCAGGGCTTCCTGCAGCACAGAAGGAATCATGACCAAGCCCTCCCTGCAGGCTTGGGTAAACTACACAAGGAACCCACAACTTCTTCATAACTGTCTAACTCATTCCAGAAATAAAACTACAGCAAGCAGAGATTCCCCCCCACCATTTTTTTTTATGTGTGTGTGTGTCACACACCCACAGTGATGCTGAAAGTAACAAATTAACAGCTTACATTAGAAGATACTGAAACCTTTTCTTCATCCAGCTTGTGTGTTCCCATTTATATATGTAGCCATCTCCAATTCGAGGTCAAAAAAATGAGCCTTATTTTTCAAAAGTGCTATGCATGCACAACTCTAGCTGCTGTTCTAGGTGCACTGCAAGTAGTCAGCATTTCCAGAAACACAAACATAACAAAAAACTAAAAAAGCAAAACACATTTGGGTACATGTAAAAGGACTGGCTGGAAGAAAAAAATGTTTCTCATTGACCTGCCAAGTAGCTGGTGTTACCTTAGTTTAACTTTACACACTGAGAACCATGTGATTTGAACAGCTTCACATCGATTCAAATAAAATAAAAGTAGGTCTGGCTATGTCACAACTGTAAACTAGTTTCTCAACTTTAGAGTATAGCAAGTTACAAATTTCAAGATGAAAAATCACAATGCAAATTGGAAGAAATAATTTAAACTACTTGTACACAGTAATGGGAAAAGAATTAGCTGAATTAACAGCTCAATGAAGATATTTGCTCAGTATGAAGCATCCTTCCCTATTTCCTTCTCCAGCCCAAACTTCCTTTTTATTTTTTTTTCTTGTTACTTTTACAGTATCTTTGCTCACACTATAATATTTTGGAATATTTAAACAGACAGGTTCTTTTTGCCCCTGTGTCTACTACAAATTCTAATTCTTTTTTCTTGGGGACCCACTTTAAAGTTATCACAGACTCTAGATGGTATTTTTCCCTTAAAAAATAGAGCCTCTAATATCCCTATTCTTCTTCTTTGCTTATCTCTCAGAAGATTTTCAGATCTGTTGCTCTCTTAGGACAATCTCTCTTATAATGTCCTTTGCTCTTACAGTAAAAGCAGACATTCCTGGAATGCTCCTGAGACTTGGTGTCATGGTTTGACACCTGGCGCGATGCCAGCGCCCCCATGAAAATATACTTTTCTAAATAATTGCTGTGAGATGTGATCAGGAACAGAGCAGAGCAGGCCCATCTTAGTAACAAAGGAAAGATTTTTATTAAACTACTACTACTAGAAAAAAACTACAAACACTAAATCCTCGATGAAGATTTTCTAAAACACCCCTCCTCCTCCCACCCTAATTTCTAAACAAACTCAACAGTGAGACACTACCCAGATCCTGATCAAGTTGCCACCCTTCAGATATCCAAATACTCAATCTTTCAAGGGAGACGGGAGTCTCTCTTGTGCCACAGACTCCCCAGGAAACACAATTGCCACCCTTGTGTTTCCATGTCACACATGGCAACCGCCCGGAGAAAATCTGCCATGGTGACACTCTCCTTTCCATGTCACAGTGCTCTCACCACCGTGCATGGACAGACTGCTCATAGGGCTCCTTTAAGGATGCTTTGCCGTGGACCAAAAGAGACAACAGTTCAGTTTCTCATTTTGGGACTACAGTCCCCCCCATTTTCCCCTGGGGCTGAGGGTCCAAGAACAGAGGTCTTCTTCTCCTCTTCTTCTTCCTTGAAGATAGAGGGCTTCTCCACACCTTCTCTCTACTCCTCTGCTGGTAATCACTGAAACAGGTCTCCTGGCACACCAACGCACCACCCTAAGTGCAGCTTCTGTTAGGAGAATTTGGTTCAGTCTATGGCTAACAAGAGAAGTCCAGCCACAAGCCACTCCATCATCTCCTTCCAACTCGAGAATTTCTTCTTCCATCATCTCGGATCCCCAGACTGTCTCTCTTCTACTTCAAATCAAGGAGGAGCAATATTTTACAAAGCCTTCATTTCTCAGGAAAGGGTTAAAAGCTCAGACTCTCTGGACAGCTGATATCTCTGCCCAGCAGCCGTTTCCCAAGGCCAAGGCTGGGCGCCTTCCCCCCGCTCCTTCTCCTCCGCGCCGGCAAAGTTACAGGTGCCGTCCGGACTCTCTATCTCTTCCCTCTGGGGGGGGAATGACAAAGACATCTCCGCTTTTTTCCACCCTTCTGTCCACAGGAGCTGGCTCAGTTCCAGTCCTTCTACCCCTCGGCTCACCTCGACCAGGCCTCATGGCTCCCCCTCCCCCACCCAGCCCCATGGCTGGGCAGGGGAGGTCTGCACAGCACCCTGACCGGAACCAAAGAGAGCGAGCTCTTGAGAGTTCCTCCTTTAACACCCTGTGTTCTCAGAGGCGTATCCCTATCTTCAGTGGTCACTTCAGGTGCCAATATCCAAACTTGACCACTGATTGGTCCTGAAAAAAAAAAAAAATCACTTCCATGTCAAACCACGACACCAGTCCTGCATTTTGGCCACAATAACCCCCTGCAATGCTCTAGGCTGGGGACGGTGTGGCTGGACAGTGCCCAGGCAGAAAGGGACCTGGGGGCACTGGTGAACAGCAGGCTGGACATGAGCCAGCAGTGTGCCCAGGTGGCCAAGAAGGCCAATAGCTCCTGGGCTGGACCAGGAATGGTGTGGCCAGCAGGAGCAGGGAGGTCATTCTTCCTCTGTACTTGGCACTGGTGTGTTTGGCATTCTTCCCCTGTACTGGCACCTTTCCTTGAGTGCTGTGTCCAGTTCTGGGCTCCCCAATTTGGGAAGGACATGGGCAGGCTGGAGCGTGTCCAGAGAAGGACAACAAGGCTGGTGAGGGGCCTGGAACACAATTCCTGTGAGAACTGACTGAGGGAGCTGGGGTTGTTTATCCTGGAGAAGACTCAGAGGTGACCTTATCACTCTCTGCACTCCCTGAAAGGTGGTTGCAGTCAGGTGGGGGTCGGTCTCTCTCCTAACAACAACTGACAGGACCAGAGGACAGTGTCTTAAGCTGCACCAAGGGAAATTTAGGTTGGATATTAGGACAAAAGATTTTTTATGGAAAGGGTGATAAAGTACTGGAATTGTCTGTCCAGGGATGTGGTGGAGTCACCATCCTGGGATGTGTTTAAAAAAAGACTGGATGTGGCACTCAGTGCCATGGTTTAGCTGAGGTGGTGTTAGGGCATGGGTTGGATTTGATGACCTTAAAGGTCTCTTCCAACCCAGCAATTCTGTGATTGTGTGACATCACAGACCAGGTTGTGACATCATATAGTTGGCTGTGACATCACTGGTTTATTATGTGACATCACAGAGCAGGCTGTGACATCAGAGCATGCCTGTATGACATCTCAGAGCAGAGCAAGCTGTGAGGTCAAAGAGTGTGCCGTGACATTATAGGGTGGCTGTGTTCCATCACTGAAGGTGTTGTGACATCACAGGGTGGGTCTGTGAGCCCACAGAGGTGCTGTGTGACATGTTCAGTGAGTTCTGCCATCACAGAGCAGGCTGTGACATCACAGAGGAGGCTGTGACATCATCAAGGAGGTTGTGACATCACAAAGTCAGCTGTGACATTACAGGTTGGCTGTGTGACATCACAGAACGGGCTGTGAGGCCACAGAGAAGATGCTGCCATCATAGAAAAGGGCTCTGTGACATCACAGAGCAGCTGTGTGATGGCACAGAGCACACTGCAACATCACAGGGCAGATTTTGTGACATCGCCGAGCACACTGGGACCTCAAAGAGCAGGCTGTGACATCACAGGGCACCTGTATGAAATCACAGGCAGCCTGTTACATCTCAGAGTTGGCTGTGTGAAACTACAGGGCAGCTGTGTGACATCACAGGGGCTGTGTGACATCACCGGGGCTGTGTGAGGTCACTGGGGTGGTCGCTCCACCCCAGCCCCCCCTCACAGTTCCCCCAGAGAAGTCCAACTCTGCTCGTGCACAGCGGGGTCCCCTGTCCCCCCGGGTCTCCCCGCCCCCGGCGCCACAGCCTCCCCCAGAGGATGTTCCACGAGATCGACCCCAGAGCCTGACACGGGGACGGGGGCTGGGGCTGTGGGGGGTGGGACAGGGAGACAGGGACCCCCCGGCAGCGTCCCTCTGTCCCCCAGGGCCAGAGCCTGGGCCAGGGCTCCTTCACCCTGTTACCAACGAGGGCTTGAGAGCGCTGAAAAAATCCCCAGCAAGGGATCAGCAAAAACCAGATTTAATATTAAGTGACAGCACCACAAAGTTCCTTGGCAAGAGTCACTCTGCTTCTGACTGGACACTTCAGGCACACCAAGGAGACATAGCAACAACAAAACCAAACAGAATCCAGGCAATCAAACCAGAAATGAGCCAAGACCTGGGGCTTTCATTGCTATAGAAAAGAACTGTCTTTCTTGTCCAGGTGCCAATGGCCACAATTGGGATTTCACCTCCAACACTGCCTGTTGTGACAGACTGGAGGAGATTGTTGGCTGGAAACATTTCATGTGTGGGGAGGAAGGGGCAGGTCCAGCCTTGCCCTGCCCTGGAACCCCAGCCCTGCCCTGCCCTGGAACCCCAATCCCCCCAGAGCCTCTATCCCAGCCCAGCAGTGTCTGCCAGTCCCTGGCACAGCACAGGCAATGCTCCACAGCCACCTCTGGAGCCCCCAGCCCAGCTCCTGAGTGACCAAATGACCCCAAGTCCCACCTGGGGGAGGGGCCCAGGAACACCAAGGGGTATTTAAGGCTGACCACAAGGCAAGCACACATCTTGACCCTACCTCCTCTTGGAATTTCTATCTGAACCAGTGCTGGAATCCAGGAGTTGGTAGCTGAGTTTGTGCTTCTCTGCATCTTATTTGTCTTTCTCTTTCTGTGTCTAATTCTTCTATTTTTGTCCCCTTGCAAATTTTGATTAACTTAGAATTGAACAGGATTGGAGCTTGTGAAGTTGAATGGGCCAAGTGAATGCATATAAAAGTGTATTTTGTTCATTGAATGTCATATTAAACCTTTTGCCAAAGTTTCTCTGATTTTCTTAAGTTCCCATTAAAGGCTGCTTTATTGTTTGGATCTCCTGATAATCTCTTATTGGTATTTCTCCAGTGCATCCTACTCAGAGGACACAAACAATTGTAATTCCTCTTAAATGTCTCCTTGAGAGAGTTGTTTGGGGGATGGGAGTCAGGGCTTGTGTGTCCTGCTTGGCACAGCCCAGGCAGGGCTTTCACAGCCACATTCCACACTCCATTTCCCAGCTGGAGCCGCTGGTGCCTCTGAGTTCTGCTGCCCCAGCCCCAGGGACGCTCTCCTTGTCTGCCCATTCCCCCACGGTCTCTGGGCAGGGATGGCCTCAGTGGGGGCTGCTGACATCCTCAGCACCTTGGAGCGCCCTGGAGCCACCTCCGGCCATGGACGGCGCCCAGCGGCGGGGAATGCCCTGGGGTGAGGAGGGAGGACACCAGCAGAGCATCCCCCCGGGGCAACGACGAAGACAGTGCCGGGATCAGGCGGAAGGAGCACGGACCCCCACTGGAGCATCCTCCAAAGGTAAGGTGTTTTCCAAAGTAAAATTGGCAAAAAATCTTATTAAATTCTGTGGCTGATCTTTGCTGTCCCCACGAGTCGCTCGCCACCCACACAAATCACAAAGTTCCCACTCAAAAGTGGGACTGGGAGCACACAGACCCTTCCCCATAGTCTAGGGACCCCCAGAAGACCCCTCCCTATGGACTGGCCACCCCAGAAATGGGGCTAGGACCTCCAGAGAAACCTCCCCATTAACCTAAAACCCCCCAAAATGGTGCTGGTACCCCCAGAGACCCATCCCCATGGGACTGGAACCACCACAGACCCATCTCCATGAACCTACAACCCCCAGAAATGGGACAGGGACCCCCAGAGACCCCTCCCTATGGGCCTGGGATCCCCAGAATGGGGCTGGGACTCTCCCATGTGAGCCACGCCCACTCCCCGCCTTGCCCCTCCCCCAGCGTCAATCCAACCAATCAGCGCCTGAAACAATCAGTGCAGGAACGCCTTCCGCATCGACCAATCAGATCGCACTCTCATTCTGGCCCCACCCCTTCATTGTGACATCACAAGCGGCCATGACACTCAGCCCCTCACCACTATGACATCACTGCACTCCCATTGGCTGTCGGTGGGAGGGCGGGGCTTGCCTGGACTATAAAAGGCGTGTGCTGGCACACAGGGCTCAGTGCGGGCCCGGCGATGGGGCGGCAGCGGCCCTGGGGCCACCTCTGGCCGCGGAGCATCGTCCTGGTGCGAGGACGATGGAACCGGGAGGACCAGGGCAACCAGTGGAGCATCCCTGGGGCTGAGGAAGGAGAATACCAACATAGCATCCCCCCGGGGCAACGAGCATTTAGGGATTTTAGGGATTGTAGAGAGTAGTTTAGTATGTCACATGGGTGAGAAGTTTAGGTTTTACAATTTTTAGCATATTGTAGATTGTTATAAACGCCAATCATTTGGTTTTTTAAAATTTTAAAAATTTAATAATAATAAAATGGTTATAAAAATAGTAATACAATTAGAGTAATGAACATTTAGAGTTAGGACAATTACAAGACAATAAAAAGCAAACAATTACGGACGTCCGGATGCTCTCGGGCACTTAAGCCCAATAAGCATGCCTTGTGAACAAAGGAATAATCTTTAAAAGCAGTAGCCTGTTGCATATTCATACATCTCATACATGATGCATAAATTCCTTGCAAATTAAGAACTTTTCTGGTTTTTGTCAACTTCTTCCCCTTAATCCTGGTGGTTCCATAAAGACGGAGAGAAGGTGGAAGAATGTTTGTCTTTTCCGATAAGGAGGCAGTAATTCTTTATGGGCCCCCATCATTGTCATCTCTGTGTGAAGAGTTTCTTCATTATCTCATCTCTTGCTTGAGCTAGTAAAAAAACCCCCCACATATATAGGCTCTATTTTAACTACAAAACTACATTTACCATACTATTAAAATGTTAATACAGCATTTCTAATGAATATAACATAATACATATAGTATTCAATTTAATATTTGCGAAAAGCCAATCATAAAATATGCATTTTTCACAGATGGGTACAGGAGCTGTCACATCTTCAGCAGAGGAGGACACACCTTCAGCTGGAGCTGTCACAGCTTCACCAGGTGTTGGGGAATGGCTGCAGGAACAGGGTCATGGATCGATGGAACAATTGTTCCAGCAATCCTCTGTTTGAGACCCCAGACCTGAGCTCTGTGCCCGGGAGGAGCTCTGGCCTGGGAAACTGGCCTGGGAACAGCATTGTGTCTGGGTCTGGGAAACAGCACTGTGCCTAGCCTAGGAACAGTACACTGTGCATGTACAGATAGCAAAAAAGCAGCATATCCTTGAGATATGAGTTGTACAAGAACAGGATGTAAAACAAGATGTACCTAGCAAAGTAAAATATATCAAGCTAGCAGATGAAACACTTAGCTGCAGCTGAAACCGCACGTAGGAGAGCATGTAACCATGAACCTTTATGAATTAACCAATGAGAGCTTGTTGCTAACATTGCTTGTGAAAGACTGTATAAACTGACAGGATCTTTGAATAAATCAGAGCTTGCTTATCAATCATATTGATTGTGTGCTTGTCTTCCCTCACTGCCCACGGCAAATCTTGGCACCCAGAACAGGGACCCTTGCAACCCTCAGGGGTCCCGGTGCCTCTCTGACTAAGGTGGTGAGCCCGGAGCAGCGCCGAATATGCAGTGTTCAGAGGGCTGAAAGTCTACTCGATGCTGGCATAAGGAGTCCTCTCGAGCCTGGGTCAGAGCAAGACTTGCCATCTGGGGAGTCAGGACAAGACTCGCCATCCGGGGAAGAGCTGCCGGCTTGCAAGGTACAAAGGCTGCACTTAAGGGTCAGATTATGGAAAGCGAAGTAGCTCTTCAATTACTTACAGAAACGTGATTTAGCTGACATAGATTTAGATAAAGATCTGCCAGCTTTGTACACCTATGGTCGGGCTCAAGGCTTATTTAAAGCCTCGGGGGATCTCTTTGATGAGAAAGAGTGGCATGGATTAGAGAACATTCTTTAGTTTAAGGTGATTGATGATGATAAGGCTGCCCGAAAGCGAATGAGGTTGTGGCGCTCAGTCATAAATTGTTTGCAGAAGTATCAAGCAGAAAAGAAAGTTGCTGCTGTTGCTACTGCCACTTTAGAAGGGGATAAACCAGGAATGCATTCTTTAGAGGTTGATTACAATCCTATTCCTCCAGTAAGAAATATTATTGAAATTAAGAGCAGATTGAGTGATAAGCAACCTACTGCTCCCCCTGCTTTTAATCCTGCCTTTAATGCTGCTCAGTCAGACACAGATCCCCTCCCCGGGAATGAACAATCAGTAATAAATGGTGAAAGACTTCCACAGGCTAAAAGAAAGCAGCTGCAGGATGAAACTGTTCAGAACAGCCACAAAAGAGTTTTAGTGACATCTGCTAGTAATCCTTTTAAGCAAGAACATCCTAAAAATTTACCAGGAATACACAGAATGAATTGGTTGAGTATCCAAAAAGAAGCAATAAGTAATAAAGATTATGACGTGTTCTACTATTACTGACATAGATTGCCAAGCTTTTCCTGTTGCTTATACACCGAATGCAGGAGGGGGAGAAACAACCAATTATCATCTTGTGGATTGGAAATTGCTTTCACAATTGAGAGACGCAGTTAATGACTGTGGGCTAAAAGGGGAACCTGCAAAGCAAATGCTTAATTACATATGGGGCTCAGGTTTACTTCTTCCAAAAGATATTAAAAGTATCATAAGAATAATTATGACACAGTCTCAGTTAAGGCTGTGGCAAGCCCAATAGCATAAATTATGTAATCATTTTGCAAAGACTCCACGACAGCAGAATGAGCCCTTATTTGGGATAACTGTTGCACAATTAATAAGTGTTGGGCAATACACTACAATTGAAATGCAGGCACAAGTAGGGGCTAAAGTATGAAAAGCTACCATACCATTAACTAGAGAAGCAATCTCCATGGTTAGGACAAAAGCAGTATCTCCTTCTTCTATGTCTATTAAGCAAGGCAGAAATGAGCTTTTTATTCCTTTGTGGATTGGGTGACCGAAGCTATCAATTTAGCTGATGTACAGGACTTCATGAAGAGAACCCTATTACGACAGTGTGTTTTAGAAAATTGTAATACCTCTACTAGAAGTATTCTTAACACAATGAGCATTGATGCAACAGTGGAGGAAATGCTCTGTGTGCTCCCCGTGAACCTCAGCTCTGGGACCACTGTCTGCCCCAGGCTTCAGGGGCTGCAGTGGGAGCCCGGCTGGGCTCTGCCCTGGGGCCATCCTGCAGGGACAGCTGCAAACAGGGAGCATTCCCTTGCCACAAAGAGCCAAGCCAGGGCTGCAGGGCAGCTGCTCCAGCCCGGAGTGCACTGCTGAGTGCTGTGCTCTGGGGCTGGGGCTCCCCGCACAGGGGACTGGACTGGTGTGCCACAGGAGACAGAGAAGCTGCAGCTTCAGCCTAACTGAGGTGGGTGCGTGGGCTGGGAAGAGTGGGGAGGCTCAAGGGGATTCACAGAGCTCATCCTGCTGCAAGGACAAGAAAAATGGGAGTGGGAACTCAGCAGTGAGGAGAGCTGAGGGCTGGAGAGCAGCTCTGAATGACACTAAAATCCCACTGCACCTCTGAGACATTGCTGCTCCTCAGCCAGTGACAGGATGAGTCCCTAAGCCTGGGGCTCAGCCTTCCTCGTGGTGAGGGGCACCAAGGAAGGCAACAGTGTGATGGAGACTGCCATGGGCTGGGAACTCACTGGGGGAAAAGAGGGAGCAGTTGGGAAGTAAAAGGCAGGTGGAGGAGAGAACTGTTCAGAGAAAGACTGAGCTACAGCTTGAGCAGGCTGCAAAATGTCATTTGGGGTCATCCCAGATTGATTTCATTTCAGAACAAGTTTATTTTGGGGTGGTGTCATGTTTTCCCTGGGAGGTGTACACTCTGCACACTTGAGCTGTGTTGCTGAAATGCTCCAGCAGGTCTGTGCTGCAGGTCACCCCATTTCTTCTTTGGCTGATTGCGGCCCGGTGCTGAGCTCCAGCAGAGCCCTGGCAGAGCCCAGAGCAGCCTCAGCACCCGCAGAGCCCGGCTGCAAGGAGAGAAACCAGAAAGCACCCGTCAGCTGAAGGCTCCTGTCCCCTTGTCCCAGCCGCCCGCGGTGCCCAGGCCATGCTGGCCGTGCCCAGAGCTGTGCCCAGAGCTGTCCATCCCTGCTGCCTTTGGGAGCAGAGCAGGAGGGCAGGACATGTGCCCAGCCTGCAGCCGGCCACGGCACATCCAGCCCTCAGCAGCTGCCCAGAGCAGGATGCTCCTGTGCTCGCTGCCATCTCCCCAAAGCTCTGATCCCACCATGCCAAGCAGACGGGACCCACCTGATGCCATCCCCCGCTGGAAGAAAAGCTGGTCCCAAACGATGTCCTCAGCCTTCTCCAAGGGCACGGCCCATCCATGCCACAGCTGCTCCCAAGCACTTCCCCATCCAGACTGGACCCCAACTAGAACGCTTCCTCTAGAAAAACACACAACAACTTATTGAAAATAGATTACAGACAAAAAGGGGAATAAGAAAAAAGGTCAAAAATCATATTACTGTCAGGGACTTGAGGAAGGCCCAACCCCTGCATGCCAGGGAAAAACCCACCCACAGGTAAGGGAAGCCCAGGCTTTCTCCCTTCCCCCCTGCACTGCCCCCCAAAATAATGGTGACCCCAAAGCAAACAGGGGCAGTGGAGCAGCCCAAGCCCTTCCTTGCCTGCAAAGCAAAGCAGCCCCTGCACAGGTTCTGGAGTCCCACCTCTGCTCCCACCATGGGGGTTTGTTTGTGTCGGGCTGGCTGCCCCAGCTCCAGCCCCAGCCCGGGGCACGGTGGGTGCTGGGGCTGTTGGCAGGGCCAGGAGCCCACTCCCATTTCATCACCACCCCAGCCCATCCCCCAGCCCTGCCAAAAGCAGCCTGGCAGCCGACTGAAGGATCAGCTGCATCTGCCCCAGCAAAGGGGGAACCTTTGGTTCCTGGCCAGGCTGTGCAATGCCCAAATCTGGGAGCATCCCCCTGCGTGTGGACTCACCTGCAAATTCCCTGTGGAGCCTGGCTTTGGAGAAGGTGCCAGAATCGAAGTCCATCATCCTCAGCTGCCGGTGGCCAGGTGGAGGAAGAGGTTGTCATCCTTGATGTCATCCTCGCTATCCCCAGCAGCAGCAGCCCCACACGGTACAGCTCCTCCAGGGGCTCCTTCTCCTTCCCTGGGGGTGAGCCCAGGTTGTCAGGGTTCTGCCCAGGGCCCAGAGCTGTCAGGGAACCAGGACAAGCAAAACCAGCTCAGATGGTGGCCACCAGTGCTGGGCAGAGCAGCTCAGCTCCAGCACAAGGGCTGCGTGTCCCCATCTGATGACCCCTGGGCAGTGACACACGCAGGACAAAATGTCTGGGTTCCTTTGCTTCTGATTGCCAAGGCATGTGTGGAGCTGCAACTTACCAGGGCCTTGCATCAAAGTGTGCCTGTGGCTCTCTCCCTTCTTCTAGGGCCGATCAATATCCTGCAGCCAGGGATCACAGAACAGCTCTTCTAACGAGGGCCTGTCTGAGTGCAGCATGGATAAACACCGCCTGATCACATCTTGGCACTCTGGGCAGAGAAACCAGAACCCGCCGGTCAGCTGGAGAAGGCTCCTGTTGGCTTTGCCCCACTATTCCCGTACCCAGGCCATGCTGGATGTGCTCAGAGCTGGGCCTAAACTTCCCCATCAATTCCCTGTTTTGGAGGAGAGCAGGAGAGCAGGACATGTGCCACCTCCTCAGCAGTTGCCAGAGCGGGATGCTCACGAGCTGCTGCTGTCTCCCAGCACTGGCATTGCCCCTGTGGCCAGAGATGAGGATCCACCTTGAGAGAGCCGTTGTGGCAGCGAGAGCTGATGGTCCCAGCTGATGTTCTGGCTCCTCCTGAAAGGGTGCTCCCCGCAGACCATCTGGTGCAGCAGGATGCCCAGGGACCAGATGGTAGCTGGTTTGCCGTAGTAAAATCCAAAGAGGATCCATTCGGGGGGGCTGTATGACGGTGTTCCTATGGAAGACAGATGGGGTTCATCAGGGGGATGCTGCTGCTCCCAGAGCCTGGCCCCAGCATCCCTGGGCGTGTGGGGGCTGCCCCAGTGGCACACGGGGTGACCGCCGCCCTCTCGCCAGCACCTGGGACTTGTGTACAGACTCGGGGTTGGAAAAGAAGCCACTGGGGTTGGAAGAGGGCAGCAGAAGTCCTGGCAAGGCCCAACCATGAGGAGGAAAAACCCACCCAGTGCTTGGGAAAACCATGCCTTCATCCTCCCTGCCTGCACAGACCAAAAAACATCATGAATCCAAAACAAACCAGGTGAGTGGAGCAGTCCAAGCCCTTTGTCACCTGCACACCAAACCGGCTGGGACACAGGTTCCGGCCCCCCTCTCTGCTACCCCCACCCACCCGTGTTTTTGTTGGGCTGGCTGCCCCAGCCCCAGCCTCAGTCCTGCCCAGAGTGGTGGGCAAAGGCTGCCAGCAGGGCTGGAAGCTGGCTCCCCACCCAGCCCTGCTCAAATGCAACTCACCTGAAATCTCAGTGCCATGAAGGGCAGCAAAAGGGAGAATCCCCGCTGCCACAGCCAGCTTGGGCTGTGAGATGTTGGGCCATGAGATGCCAGGACCGAGAGCACACCCCTGCATGGGCTCACCTGCAAAGCGAGTGTAGGCTGTGTCTTGCAGGTAGGTGCCACAGCCAAAGTCAATCAATTTGGCCTGCCCGGTGGCCAGGTCAACCAGGATGTTCTGTGGTTTGATGTCCCTGTGCAGGACCCCACAGCTGGTGCAGTGCTGCACAGCCTCCAGCACCTGGCGGAACAGATCCCGCGCCACCTCCTCGGACAGGAACCCCCGTGCCCGAATGAAATGATGCAGGTCCTGAGACCGCTTCGGGCGTTCCAGCACCATCAAGATGTATTTGGGGAGCTCAAGCCACTCCAGCAGCTGGACGACACCGGGGAATCCAGTGGACACCTTGTCCAGCAGCACGATCTCCAGGGGTGCGCTGGTGCCGTCGGGCTGCAGGAGGAGCACGATGCTGTCAGTGGGGCTGATGCCATGCCGGGGGTCAGGAACTCCTCACCCAGCCCGGGGTGCTCTGCGCCCTGCGCTGGCCCCACGCCCGCTCTCCCTCGAGGTGTTCTGGTGGCTCCCACCCTGCCGGGCCTCGGCTCATCCCCGCCCGGCACGGCCCGGCTTCTGCCGCTGGCCCCGCTCACTCACCAGCTCGCCCCAGTGCCGGACGCTGTTCCTTGGCACCCTTTTGATGGCCACCTGCAAGCCAAGAGCAGCAGCGGGCTGAGCTCGCCGCCCGCCATGCCCAGCCTCAGCCCCAGCGCAAGCTCCAGCCCCATCCTCCTCCTCCTCCTCCTCCTCCCCCTTCTCCTTTTCCTTCTATCCCTCCTCCTCCTCCACCCCCTCCTTCCCCTCCCCCTCCTCCCCCTCCTCTCCCTCCTCCTCCTCCTCCTCCGCCCGCCGCCGGCCCCGCCGCTCACCGGGGCGCCGTCCGAGAGCCGCGTGGCCGCGAAGACGCTGCCGAAGCCGCCGCTGCCCAGCAGCGAACCCAGCCGGTACCGCTCCTGCAGGCCCTGCTGCGCCTTCCCTGCGGGCGGGACGCGGCTGTCAGCGCTCGGCCCGGGGCCAGGAGCGGCCCCCGAGCGCCCCCCGACCGCCCCGGGCCGGCCCTCCCCAGGCGTTCGCTCCCGGCAACGGGACAGCGGCGGCTCGGGGGCGGCGGCCGCGCTGCCGAGCGGCGGAGCTCGGGCCGGGGAAGCCGCAGCGGAGGCGGCGGCAGCGGCCGCGCCGCGTGTGTCCTCCGCGGGGCCCGGGAGGAGCCGGGGCCGGGGCCAGGCTCGGGCCAGGCGGAGCCAGAGGGAGGCGATGCCGCCCCAGCCCCAGGCACCGATGCCCGCCCAGAAGCGCCACCGCCAGCACGGCCAGAGCCGGGCGGAGGCGAGACCCCGGCGGGACGGCCGGGGACGGGGACGGGGACGGGGGCTGGGACGGGGGCGGGGCAGCCCCGCCCGGGGCCGGGGGCATGCCGGGGACATGGCCCAGCCCGGCAGGGGAGAGGGAGACTGGAAGAGGAGGGGGCACAGGGAAAGAGAGGGCGGGAGAGGGTGTGGGACAGCGGGAGAGGGAGAGGAGAAGCAATAGAAAGTAAATAAAGTCGCTTCTTTCACTGCTGCTGCTGCCGCCGCTGCTGCCGCCGCTGCAACTGAAGCTCCGGGGCCGTTTGTCCCCGTGTCCGTTTGTCCGTTGCCCGCTCGCCCCTGCGCCCAGCCCCCCGCTCCCCGGGGGCAGCCCCTGAGCCTGTCCAAACACGGGAACTTTGCCGCGTTCAGCCCAGATCCAGAGTCTGGACTCCTGCACGAGGTCAGAAGTATCTCAGAGGTCCCCGCTGAGTATCAAACCCTATCGGGGCACATTCCCTGGCTGGAGGATTCCCTGGTCCTGGTCCTGCACTTATGGCTCCAGCGTTGCTTTCCAGTGAATACTGGAAGGCAAACTGTGTGGCTCATGGTACTTTAGAGTGTCTAGAACTCGCTAAGTCACTGATCTTAGAGGTGAGACGCATTTGGAATTAATGGGATGGAGAAGTAGTGCAAGATGGAGAAAGGGAGCAGAGAAATAAATAGAGGAAAACATCTTGGACTGTTTCTTTCAATTTTCATTTCATTTCTGGAAAGCTGTTTCAGTTTTCCAGGAATCTTCTCCACAGTCCTGTTTGCTCTTCTCAAGAACCTTTCCTGGAGAACCAGGTTGAGCTCCTGTCACAAGATGTGCCACCACCTGCAGCTTCTCTTGGCTTTCCACAGTGGGTGTGCAGCAGGAGTCTTGCAGCAGAGCAGGACCAAGGTTTGGAGAGCTTGACAGCTTGTCCTTTCTCTTCCTGGTGAGCTGGGGAGCTGTGCCATTGGTGAGGTTTTCATTGTGACTGTTCCAGCCTTGGGAAACAGGAGGTGGAACCAGGACTTGTTAGGGAATACAAGCCTGACTGAATGCAGAGAAGGAATCTCCAGAGCCCGCAGCCAGAAATGGAGAGTTGTGTGATAATCATTCCCACATCTCCATGGACACCTGGAAAGTGATCTAGAACATGAAAATGGGACAGAGGGAGTTTGTTTCTGTGTTCAGTTTGGGTGATTCTACATCTCCAGTGCTGGTATAAATCAAGAGCACAGTCAGTTCATGATAAGCACCAGAACAGGCTGGACCTCTGAGAGTAGGTGACGGAAGGAATTTGAAAAGGAGAAATGCAGGGAATGACTTGGTGGACTGTGCCAGGAGCAGGGCAGGTCCCGCTGCAGGAAAAGCCCCAGGCCAGCCCCAGCACAGGGAAGGCCTCGGGCACAAGGGCAGAGTGCCGTGCTGGGAGCTGTGCCAGGGAGAGCCTGAGGCACCAAAGGTGCCTTGGCAGCAGCAGCTGCTTGCAGGGCATGGCCAGAAGCCTCCCTTGGCAAGCCGGCCTGGTGGCCAGCACTGCAGAGCTGCTGCCTCAGGGCTCATTTCTGGCTGGGCTCTGCCCCAGCCCACAGAGTGTGACCTCAGCCCTGACTCTGCCACGGCCCTTGTGCCTGAGCCCTGCAAAGCCCAAAGGTCACCTGTGCCCCCCTGGCTGTGCCAGCCCCTGGGGCAGGGGGAGGAAAGGCAGAGAAGGGGCTGGGTTTGGCTGTGGGATGTGGGGTCCAGCAGAGACCATGAGGAGTCAAGGCAGTGGATGGAGTGCACTGAGCAGCCCCTTCTGCCCATGCAGTCCTGGAATGGTTTGGATGGGAAGAGCTCTGCAGTGCTCATCTCATCCAAACCCCGCCATGAGCAGGGACATCTTTCACCAGATCAGGTTGTTCAGAGCCCTGTCCCAGCTGGACTTGAATGTTTCCAGGGATGGGGCACTGACCACCTCCCTGGGAACCTGTCCTGGTGTATCACCACCCTCATCATCAAACATTTCCTCCTTATCTGTTCTTATCTGAACCTCCCTTCCTTTAGTTTAAAACCACCCCCCTTTGTCCCGTTGTGCCAGGCCCTACTAAAACCTCTGTCCACCCTTGTATTCCCAATGAGCCGGGTTTCCATGGCAACTGCCAGGACAGGTGACCCAGGTGTCACCCCCAGTGAGGGCTGCCATGGAAACAGTGCCCAGCACTGCCCCATTCTGTCGGACTGACCTGGCCTTTGGCCCTGGCCCTGGCGTTTGCTGCTGGTTCCGCGGCGCCTGACCGGCCAGCGCGGCACAGGGCAGGTGGCCATGGCACAAGCCCCCAGCAAGGGATCCCCTCTGGCTCTGGGCAGTGACAGCAGCCCTGAGCAAGGGGCCAGGGCAGGTTTCCATGGCACCAACCATCACAACGGCTCCAGGAGCAGAGTGACTCTTGCCAAGGAACTTTGTGGTGCTGTCACTTAATATTAAATCTGGTTTTTGCTGATCCCTTGCTGGGGATTTTTTCAGCGCTCTCAAGCCCTCGTTGGTAACAGGGTGAAGAAGCCCTGGGCCAGGCTCTGGCCCTGGGGGACATGGGGACGCTGCCGGAGGGTTCCTGTCCCCCTGTCCCACCCCCCACAGCCACAGCCCCCGTCCCCGTGTCAGGCTCTGGGGTCGATCTCGTGGAACATCCTCTGGGGGAGGCTGCGGCGCCGGGGGCGGGGGGACCCGGGGGGACAGGGGACCCCTCTGTGCACGAGCAGCGTTGGACTTCTCTGGGGGGAACTGGGAGGGGGGGCTGGGGTGGAGTGACCTCCCCAGTGACCTCACACAGCCCCTGTGATGTCACACAGCCCCTGTGATGTCACACAGCCCAGTCTGAGATGTAACAGGCCACCTGTGATTTCATACAGGTGTCCTGTGATGTCACAGCCTGCTCTTTGAGGTCCCAGTCTGCTCTGTGATATCAGAAAATCTGCCCTGTGAGGTCACAGCCCAGCCTGTGATGTCACAGACACCCTGTGATGTCATAGCCAGCACTATGAGGTCACAGCCACCTTTGTGATGTTATGCAGTCTCGTTGTCATGTCACAGCCTGCTCTGTGATTTCACAGTCAGCTCTGTGATGTCACAACCCACTCTGTATTTTCTCAGCCTTCTCTGTGCCATCACACAGCTGCTCTGTGATGTCACAGAGCCCTTTTCTATGATGGCAGAGTCTTCTCTGTGGCCTCACAGCCCATTCTGTGATGTCACACAGCCAGCCTGTAATGTCACAGCCGACTTTGTGACATCACAACCTCCTCTGTGATGTCACATCCTGCTATGTCATGTCACATAATAAACCAGTGATGTCACAGCCAACTGTATGATGTCACAACCTGGTCTGTGATGTCACACAATCACAGAATCACAGAATTGCTGGGTTGGAAGAGACCTTTAAGGTCATCATGTCCAACCCATGCCCTAACACCACCTCAGCTAAACCATGGCACTGAGTGCCACATCCAGTCTTTTTTAAACACATCCCATGATGGTGACTCCACCACCTCCCTGGACAGACAATTCCAGTACTTTATCACCCTTTCCACAAAAAACTTTTTTCCTAATATCCAACCTAATTTTCCCTTGGTGCAGCTTAAGACACTGTCCTCTGGTCCTGTCAGTTGTTGTGAGGAGAAAGAGACCGACCCCCACCTGACTGCAACCACCTTTCAGGGAGTGTAGAGAGTGATAAGGTCACCTCTGAGTCTTCTCCAGGATAAACAACCCCATCTCCCTCAGTCATTCCTCACAGGACTTGTGTTCCAGACCCCTCACCAGCCTTGTTGTCCTTCTCTGGACATGCTCCTGCTCCTCCATGTCCTTCCTAAGTGGGAGGGCCCAGAACTGGACACAGCACTCGAGGAACGGTGCCAGTACAGGGAAAGAATGCCAAGCACACCAGTGCCAAGTACAGGGGAAGAATGACCTCCCTGCTCCTGCTGGCCACACCATTCCTGATCCAGGCCAAGAGCCCGTGGCCTTCTTGGCCACCTGGGCACACTGCTGGCTCATGTACACCCTGCTGTCGACCAGTGCCCCCAGGTCCCTTTCTGCCTGGGCACTGTCCAGCCACACCGCCCCCAGCCTAGAGCTGTGCAGGGGGTTATTGTGGCCAAAATGCAGGACTTGGCACTAGGACTGATTAAACTTCATCTTATTGGACTCTTCCATCTATCCAGCTATTCCAGGTGTTCCTGCAGAGCCCTCCTACCTTCCAACAGATGGACACATGCTCCAAGTTTAGTGTCATCTGCAGATTTACTAATGAAAAGCTCAATCCCCTCATCCATGTGGTCAATAAAAATATTGAACAGAGCTGGCCCAGCACAGAGCCCTGAGGGACAGCACTGGTGACTGTCCCCAGCTGGATGCAGCACCGCTCACCACCACTCTCTGGGCCGGCCATCCAGCCAGTTCTGAACCCAGCACAGAGTGCTCCTGTCCCAGCCATGGGCTGCAGCTTTTCCAGGAGTGTGCTGTGGGAGACAGTGCCAAAGGCCTTGCTGGAGTCCAAATAGACACATCCACAGCCTTTCCTGCATCCACCAGGAGGGTCACCTGGTCATGAAAGGAGACCAGCTTGGTCAAACACGACCTAGCCCTCCTAAACCCCTGCTGGCTGGGTCTGACACCCTGGCCGTCCTGGAAGTGCTGTGTGATGGCACTCAGTGTGAACTGTTCCATGACCTTACCACGTACTGGGGTCAGGCTGACTGGGCTGGAATTACCAGGATCATCCTTCCCACCCTTGCTGTGAATGGGCATCACATTGGGCAGCTTCCAGTCATCTGGAACCTCACCAGTGAGCCAGGACTGCTGGTAAATGATGGAGAGTGGCTTGGCCAGCTCATCTGCCAGTTCCCTATCACCCTGGGGTGGATCCCATCTGGTCCCATGGATTTATGAACATCCAAGCAGCTCAGCAGTTCTCTGCCTGCCTCCTCTTGGATAACAGTGGTCCACTCTGCTCCCTGACACCATCAACCAGCCCAGGAGGACAGTTGTCCTGAAGGCAAATTATCTTCTCACTAAAAACTGAGGCAAAGAAGGCGTTAAGCACTTCTGCCTTCTCCTCATCTGCAGTTATTAAATTCCCTTCCACATCTAATAAAGAACAATGGTTGGTCTTACCCTTCCTTTTACTGCTAATATATTTGTAAAAGCATTTTTCATTATCCTTTACAAAAGCTGCCATTTTAAGTTCAAACTGAACTTTGGCTTCCCTAATTTCTTTCCTATATACCCTAGCAAGCCCCTTAAATACTTCCTGAGAGACCTGACCCTCCTTCCAAAGATGATACATCCTCTTTTTATTCCTATCTTCCTCCAAAACCTCCTTGCCCATCCAGGCTAGATGTTTGCCTTGTCGACTCTTCTTTTGGCACACAGGGACAGTCTGTTCCTGTGCCCTCGAGATCTCTGTTTTGAAGCTTCCCACCTTTCCTGAACTCCTTTGTTTTCAAGGGCTGCTTCCCAAGGAACTCTCTGAATAAGTTTCCTAAATAGGCCAAAGTCATCCCTCCGAAGTCCAATCTAAAAGTCCTATTAATGTTCCACCTGACTTCACCATGAGAATTCTATAATTTCATGATCACTGTGCCCCAAGTGACCCCCACCCACCACATCTCCCACCAGCCCATCTCTATTTACAAACAACAGATCTAACATAGTCCCTCTCCTGGTGGGCTCACTCACCAGCTGCAACAAAAAATTGCCCTCCACAAACTCTAAAAATTTCCTAGACTGCCTCTTTTCTGCTGTATTGAGTCCCCAGCAGATGTCCAGCAGGTTGAAGTCACCTACAAGAACAAGGGCTGATGATCCAGAAACATTCTCTAGCTGCTTTTAGAATGAGTTGTCCACCTCTTCTTCCCAGCTGGGTGGACGATAACAGACTCCCAGTAGGATGTCAGCCTTGTTGGCCTTCCCCCTAAGTCTCACCCATAGTCATTCAACTCCATCATCATTAGTTTCAACACCCACAGCATCAAAACCCTTCCCCAATGTAAAGGGCCACCCCTCCACCTCTTCTCCCTTTCCTGTCTCTCCTGAAGAGCTTGCAGCCATCCAGTGCAGCGCTCCAGCCATGTGAGTCGTCCCACCCTGTTTCTGTGGTGGCAATTACATCATAGCTCTTCTGCTGCACCGTGGCCTCCAGCTCTTCTTGTTTGTTACCCATGCTGCGTGCATTGGTGTACATGCACCTCAGCTGGGCTGCTGATTTCACCCCTAGCTCAGGCTTACCACCCACAAGCATTCTCCAGACAAACCAGCTGCTTCCCCTTCAGACCTAGTTTAAAGCCCTCTCAACAAGTTCTGCCAATTCATGAGCTAAAATTCTTCTGCCCTTCACAGAAAGATGGAGCCCGTCTGGTCCAAGCAGGCCGGGTGCCGTAAAAGCTGCCCCATGATTAAAGAATCTGAAATTTTGTCGATGACACCAACCCTCGAGCCACTCGTTGGTAATGTGAGCTCTCCTATTGCTTTCAGCGTTTTTCTCAGACTCCAAAGGGACTGAGGAAAAGACTGTCTGTGCCCCTGTCCTATTAACCACCTGACCCAATGCCCTAAAGTCCCTTTTAATTGCCCTGACACTCCTCTTTTCAATCTCAATGCTGCCAGCCTGGGGTATCAGCAGTGGGTAATAATCAGAGGGCTGAATCAGCCCAGGCAGTGTGTCAGTGATATCCCGTACCCGGGCCCCAGGGAGGCAGCAGACCTCTCTGTGGGGTGGCTCTGGTCGACATATGGGGCCCTCTGTTCCCCTCAGGAGGGAGTCACCCACCACGATTACCCTTCTTTCCTTTTTGATGTTAGAGGTGCTGATCTGTCTCACAGATGAATCATAACTGGGAGCCTCACTGGACAGATAATTTTCTTCTAAACCATCTGGCTGACTCTCCAGATCCAGGGGATCATACCGAATCTGAAGTGGCACCTGGCTTGGGAGAGGGGGTTGGGAGGGATTTTTATTATTATCTCCTCGAGTAGGTACCCACTCCCACTCCCCTTCATCAGCCAGGTGTCCTTCTATAGCCTGACAGTGGGAGGTGTGGGAGACAGCGGGAACCAAGGAGAGCATTGCTGCCCTGCCAGACCTCATGGAACCAAGGATCCATTGGGACACTGCAGGGCCCTGGGGCACCACGGTGCCATTGTGACACTGCAGGGCCCAAGGATCCAAGGGATTTTGTGACACCAGAGGGACATTGTGACACTGGGAGGCCTCATGGAATCATGGAGACCATTGGGACACTCTGGGGCCTCATGGAACCGTGGTGACACCAAGTTGTCTGGGGGTGTTGATCTGCTGGAAGGCAGGAGGGCTCTGCAGAGGGCCCTGGACAGGCTGGATCCATGGCCCAAATCCAACAAGGTGAGGTTTAACAAGTCCAAGTGCCGGGTCCTGCACCTTGGCCACAACAACCCCTGCAGCGCTACAGGCTGGGGACAGAGTGGCTGGACAGCAGCCAGGCAGAAAGGGACCTGCAGGGACTGATGGACAGCAGGCTGGACATGAGTCAGCAGTGTGCCCAGGTGGCCAAGAAGGCCAATGGCTCCTGGCCTGGATCAGGAATGGTGTGGCCAGCAGGATCAGGGCAGGGATTCTTCCCCTGTGCTCAGCACTGGTTGGGCAGCACCTCCAGTGCTGTGTCCTGTTCTGGGCCCCCCAATTTAGGAAGTACATGGAGGGGCTGGAGCATGTCCAGAGAAGGGCAACAAGGCTGGTGAGGGGTCTGGAGCACAAGTCCTGTGAGGAGCGGCTGAGGGAGCTGGGGTTGTTGATCCTGGAGAAGAGGAGGCTCAGGGGAGACAAGGCGGTGTCAGGGCACAGGTTGGACTTGATGATCTCCAAGGTCTTTTCCAGCCTTGCTGATTCTGGGATTCTCTGAAACCACCCTTGGAGCAGTTGCAGGAGGAGCCCTGGGCCTCCTCTTCAGAAGCTCCAGCAGCCCAGGTCCCTCAGCTTCTCCTCACAGCCCCAAAGCCCATCCTGTCAGTCCTGCAGAGCCTCTGCAGCCCCTCCTCACTGCCCAGAACAGGCAGCCCCACAGCCAGACACCGCAGCCCAGATGTGCCCCCCTGGCCTGGGCTGCCTCTGGCAAGGGAGCAGCACGAGGCACTGCAGGAGCCTGCAGACAATTCCTGCAGCACTTGTGGGATGATCCCGCTCCCCAAGGGACGATCCCATGGTGCCAAGTCAGGAACTGGAATGGGGAGTGGGGCCAGAGAGGAAAGGGCAAACAGGGATGGGCTGTTTGCAGGGGAGGGAACAGGGCTGGGCAACAGGAAGAAATATGTACAAGGGAAGAGTAAAGAAAGCAAAAGTGAAGCCAAGGAAATGCTCAGGGCAGTCTGGGGGTGGCTGCCAGGCAGCCCTGGCTCTGAGCAACAGCGTCTGCAGTGGGACAGGAAACTCCCAGCTGATGGGAACAAACTTTCTGGCTGGCTGCAGAGGCCAGGACAAAGCTGAGTGGTTTCCCTGGCGTCCCCCAGCCCTTCCTGGCCCCAGGGGCTGATGGCATTTGTGCTCCCTCAGGTTCATGTCCCCACAGCAGCAGTATGGGGGTGCTCCCGCCTGCTGTGTGCAATGCAAACAGGGGCTCCTGAGCCAGTGCTGCCGTGGCTGTGCCTGCAAGGATGCGGCACCTGTGTGAGCTGGGGGAGAGGCCAGGGCTGCAGAGGGGGGATGTTGTTGGCAGCTCCATGAGGACGCTCTGGGACGCTGCCCTGGGCTGTCCAGCGCACTGGGGATGGATCAGCCCCTGCTCTGCTGCTCCTTCCCGTCTCCCCCAGGGCCCTTGCAGAGCACCAGCCATGCTGTTTTCCCCCAGCCTGCCCACGGCCAGCCTGGGGCTGCTCACGGGGGTTTTCTGTGCCGAGCATTGGCCTGGCCATGTTCTTGAGAGAGCCTGGGCAAGGAGCCTGGAGCCCCCAGGCCCTGGCCTGAGGCGTCAGCGCTGCCCCAGCAGTGCCCATGGGCTGTCCCTGCTGCAGCCCCGGCACTGCCACCCCCAGGACTGTGCCCGGCCCCGAGAGCACTCAGGCCCTGCAGCAACACCAGGGCCACCAGGGCAGCGGGGCAGGGCCACGGGAGCAGCACTGGCAACACCAAATGCTGCTGCTGCTGGGCACAGCTGCTGTGCCAGCACTGATCTGCCCCCAGCTCTGCACACAGACATTGCTGCTGCAGCTCCAGAGAAGGCAACAAAAGGGCATCTCTGCAGAAAACTCTGCTGGGACATCCTTGAGTTCCTTTAAAGCCACCAAGAGGGCAGACCCTCATTGACACAGTCTGTAGCCACAGGGAAGGTGGAGAGAAACAAAGTGAGAAATGGCACAGACTGTATTTTTTATTTGTGGACAATATCAAAAAAGTAAAAATATGAACCTCCAAAATGAAACCAACAAGAAGTTACCGAGATGACTTTTATTAAAAGTGATTTGCAGAAATTGGCCAGCAGTTTAATGTCCCTGAATGCATCCAGTCATCAGTGTCCTCACTGCAGCCTTGAGCTCCTGGTTCCTCAGGCTGTAGATGAGGGGGTTCAGGGCTGGAGGCACCACTGAGTACAGAACTGACAGGGCCAGATCCAGGGATGGGGAGGACATGGAGGGGGGCTTCAGGTTTGCAAGTATGCCAGTGCAGACAAACAGAGAGACCACGGCCAGGTGAGGGAGGCAGGTGGAAAAGGCTTTGTGCCGTCCCTGCTCAGAGGGGATCCTCAGCACGGCCCTGAAGATCTGCACATAGGAGAAAACAATGAACACAAAACAACCTAGTCCTAAAGAGACACTAATAGCAATGAGCCCAAGTTCTCTGAGGTAGGATTTGGAGCAGGAGAGCTTGAGGATCTGTGGGATTTCACAGAAGAACTGGCCTAGGGCATTGCCATGGCACAGGGGCAGGGAAAATGTATTGGCCGTGTGCAGCAGAGCATTGAGAAAGGCACTGGCCCAGGCAGCTGCTGCCATGTGGGCACAAGCTCTGCTGCCCAGGAGGGTCCCGTAGTGCAGGGGTTTGCAGATGGACACGTAGCGGTCATAGCACATGATGGTCAGGAGGGAAAACTCTGCTGACATGAAGAACAGAAAGAAAAAGAGCTGTGTAGCACATCCTGTGTAGGAGATGGTGCTGGTGTCCCAGAGGGAATTGTGCATGGCTTTGGGGACAGTGGTGCAGATGGAGCCCAGGTCGCTGAGGGCCAGGTTGAGCAGGAAGAAGAACATGGGCGTGTGCAGGTGGTGGCCGCAGGCTACGGCGCTGATGATGAGGCCGTTGCCCAGGAGGGCAGCCAGGGAGATGCCCAGGAAGAGGCAGAAGTGCAGGAGCTGCAGCTGCCGCGTGTCTGCCAGTGCCAGCAGGAGGAAGTGGCTGATGGAGCTGCTGTTGGACATTGGCTGTGGCTGCACATAGGGATCTGTAAGAAAAGTAATCATGGAACAGTTGGGTTTGGAGAGGACTTTAAATATCCCAGCCCAGCTTGGGGGCTCTTTCCCTCTCTGCCTGCCCAGGGTTCTGCTGCCTGGAGCTGTCCCTGCCAGCAGCTGCTTCCCTGTGCCCAGGGCTGGGCCCTGCCAGTGCTGCCAGAACCCAGCCCAGCCCTGGGGGCTCCGCTCTGCCCTGCAGACCCTTCCCAGCTCAGGCACTGCCCAGGGGCAGCTTTAGCTCTGCAGGCTCTGATGGCAATGCCAGAGCAACCCTGAGAAGGCTGGAAAAGCGACACTGATGCTGCCTGTGAGGGGCTCTGTGCTGATTTCTGTCACTGCCTGGTTTATTAACTCCTGAGAGAAAACATTTTTATTTTTCTCTCAGCCTGAACTGAGTGATGAATATCTATGTGCAATTTCCCATCCAATCCACACAGATCAGTAGATTAAAAAAGCAGGATTTTCCCTTTTATGCTGCCCCTGCCCTTGCTGTGCTCCCATATAATATACTTGGAAATGTTCTGCAGTTAAATGCCATGCTGAGAGCAGTCCTGAACAATGTAGCAATCTCACCACACACGGAGAACAATTCCAAGCCCTACCAGCTGTCTCCTTCCACCCACATCTTGTCCCCCAGTGCTGGGAGCAGCTCCCCGGGCCGGCTGAGAGCTGTCCCTGGCAGGCAGCAGAGTCCCTGGCCCAGCACAGCGCCCTGGGCTGCAGGACCCTGCTCTGCAGGACAGCCCTGGGCACCCCTGGCTGCTCTGCACAAGAGATGATCAGAGAATGTACTCACAGGGTCTGTGGGCATTGGGATGTTCCAGCTGTAGGAGATCACTCCAGGAGCTGCAGCTGCATTGTCCTGCAGCCAGAGGTTCCTGTGCCAAGGGCTGCCAGGGATTCTGCCCCAGGCACTTCTCAGCACCTTCCCAGCCCTGACTGATGGAAGCTCTCTGTGCCTCTGTGCTGTGCCCGGGCTGGCTGCAGGCAGTGCCCCAGCCCTGCTGGGCTGGGAGAAGAGCTGCTCATCCAGAGAAATGTGCTTTTGAAGCTCTCCTTGGTTACCAGGATCACCCTCTGTGCCAGGAGCCTGGCCCAGCTCAGCAGCACAGACACAGCACAAGGACTTTAATGACCCTCTGGGGCTTTGTGCTCAGGCCCTGAACATCAGGCCCTGAGAGGGAGCTGCAGAAACCTCTCCAGATCTCCAAGTCAGAATCCAACTCCAAAGTTTCTTTGACTTTTAATGGGTCCCACTGAGGGACACGACTGAGAAAGTGTCCCCAGGCCCCAGGCAGAGCAGAGAACTGGAGGCACTGATGACAGGTGGGGACAAAGAGAAGCCAAGTCCGGGTGCCCTGGGGCACAGCAGGGTCTGTGCCACCAAGGGCTGTCAGGAGACACCTTGTCCTGAGGCACTGGGGCCTCCTGGCACAGCCCCAGCCAGGCTGGGCACTGTCAGCCCCTTGTCCTGCCCTCACATCCCCCCCTAGCCCACATCCCAGTGGCCTCAAGGATCTGCTGGAAGGATTCTCTGGGGAGCCTTGCTCAGGAATGGCCCTGGGGGCTCCTTCATGCTCCCAGGGACTGCAGGTTTTTCAAAGCTCTTTGGCTTTGGCTTTTGCCTTGGAGTCTCTGAGAGCTTTGTGCAATCCTGGCCTCCAATTATCTGCTGTAATTAGTCCCTGGAGAGGCTTTGTCAGGAACAACACTCAGTGGGGCTCATTAATGCTTCAAGGTACTTCAGTTCTTTTAAGGTACTTGGTGTTTCCCTTTTGATCCATACTCTGTGAGAGGTTTGTGCAATCATGGCCCCAATTATCTGCTTTAACGAGTCCCTTGAGAGCTTCGTGCTGACACTCAGTGGGGCTCATTGATGCTTTGAGATACTCAAGGAGTTTAAGGTACTTTGGGTTTTCCTTTCCATGCTGAGAGGTTTTTGTGCCATTTTGAGTCTCTGAGAGGTTTTTGTGCAATCCTGGCCTCCAATTCTCTCCACCAAGGACTGCCTGAGGAGCCGGTGTTGGGCATGGACCTCAGGCAGTCCCATTTATGGTTTGTGACTCCAACAACTTTGGGGTTTTCTTCTGGCTTTGACTCCTGGAAAGGTTTGTGCCATCTCTTCTCAGGGCCTGAGGTTCCAGGGCTCAGCTCCAAATGCACCACGGGGCTCATTAGGACAAAGCAAGTCCTGAAAAACCATGGCTCTGCCTTGATTTCCCTCTGCTTTAGTGCATTTCATTAGGAAGGTTTCCTACTGCAGTTATAAAGAAATATTTCAAAGAGTTTATAGGAAATATGTATTCCTATTTTAAAGGGGGTATTTTCCTACTGTTTTTATTACACAAGATTTGATTGCAGTATTCACTGATACTGACCCAGGGACTCTCCTGAGTTTGTCTGCCCAGGTCAGAGAAGCTGTGCCTTGAGCTCTGACCCAGTGTGGACAACCTTGCTCCACAATCCCCAGCTTCATCTGGTCTCTCCTCACTCACCTGGGATCTGCTTTGCCCAGAGAACTTGTCAGAACCCAGAATGTCCCTTGGACACTCTTGCATGTTCCAGGCCCAGGTCAAAAGCATTTGAGACCCTGGAATGCAGCCACAGACCCCTGTGGCTTTGGACCTGATCCATGGAACAATTTACCAACCTTGCAGGAAGAACAAGAAATCACAAAAGTTTAGATAGTATAGTAGAAGTAGTCAGAAATTGAAAGGAAGATTTTTTGAGTGCTGTACAGGGGGGTTTTAGGCCTTGTACAGAGGGGTCTGAGTTTTGTACATGGGGGACAGAAGTTATAAGATGGAGGGACTTGGGTGTGTCCTGTCCTTTTTCCTTCTTCTTCCTAACCTCCATGCTCTTGGTGATGTTGGCACTCACAGATTGGTTTACAGTAGAAAGTCACTGTTCAATATAGGTGATGGGCATTGGGGAAAAACCATAAACATTTAACACGTAATATGTGATATAAAAGAAGGCACCAGCTCCCTGGGCGTCAAAGTGTGCCCTTGCCTGACTGCTGAACGGAACGCAGCAGCTCAGGGAGAAATCTTTTAGGTAACATACAATAAACTACCTTGAGAACTGACGACTGAAGACTACTGAGCCTTTCTTTGGAGGCACGGGTTGGAGGAGAGACTT
Organism: Anomalospiza imberbis; assembly: GCF_031753505.1. Lineage (NCBI taxonomy): Eukaryota > Metazoa > Chordata > Aves > Passeriformes > Viduidae > Anomalospiza > Anomalospiza imberbis. The sequence goes on along the minus strand of NW_027100480.1, from coordinate 369,427 downwards.
TTCCACCTTTCTGGGCCACCCCAATCAGGGAGTGAGACCCATCAAGAACTGGCTGCAATCAGCCCAAGAGAGATTTTCCTTCTTTTATTTCTGAAGCACTCTAAAGTCCTGAGTTTCTCTGTTGAATTCAGACACCCTTCTCAAGTGTGTGCCAAGCCCAAGGTGCTTCCAAGGCCACTCCAGACCTGCCCTGAGCCAGCTGTGAGGGTGGATCATCATTCCAACTTGCACTGGGCCATTGCAAGGGGCTCTTGGCACGGACACTGCACTGACCCCACTGCTGGGTTTGGGTGCCATGGCATCCCTCATCAGTTCAGGTTTCCTTGGGAACCACCCCAAGGAGCCATTTCTGCAGCCAGGTTCCATGGCCACTTGCCTGCAGAGCTGTTGCTGCCCTCGGCTGCCATGGCAGCCCTCAGGACAAAGCGGTGCCGGGGCTGTTCCAGGTCCAATTGCAGGGACACTCGTTGGTGCCGCCAGGTGCCATGGCAATGGCCACGGGGACCGTTACTTAGTTTGGTGCCACGGCAACCGAGGCCTGGAGCCGTTGTGATGGTTGGTGCCATGGAAACCTGCCCTGGCCCCTTGCTCAGGGCTGCTGTCGCTGCCCAGAGCCAGAGGGGATCCCTTGCTGGGGGCTTGTGCCATGGCCACCTGCCCTGTGCCGCGCTGGCCGGTCAGGCGCCGCGGAACCAGCAGCAAACGCCAGGGCCAGGGCCAAAGGCCAGGTCAGTCCGACAGAATGGGGCAGTGCTGGGCACTGTTTCCATGGCAGCCCTCACTGGGGGTGACACCTGGGTCACCTGTCCTGGCAGTTGCCATGGAAACCCGGCTCATTGGGAATACAAGGGTGGACAAAGGTTTTAGTAGGGCCTGGCACAACGGGACAAAGGGGGGTGGTTTTAAACTAAAGGAAGGGAGGTTCAGATAAGAACAGATAAGGAGGAAATGTTTGATGATGAGGGTGGTGATACACCAGGACAGGTTCCCAGGGAGGTGGTCAGTGCCCCATCCCTGGAAACATTCAAGTCCAGCTGGGACAGGGCTCTGAACAACCTGATCTGGTGAAAGATGTCCCTGCTCATGGCGGGGTTTGGATGAGATGAGCACTGCAGAGCTCTTCCCATCCAAACCATTCCAGGACTGCATGGGCAGAAGGGGCTGCTCAGTGCACTCCATCCACTGCCTTGACTCCTCATGGTCTCTGCTGGACCCCACATCCCACAGCCAAACCCAGCCCCTTCTCTGCCTTTCCTCCCCCTGCCCCAGGGGCTGGCACAGCCAGGGGGGCACAGGTGACCTTTGGGCTTTGCAGGGCTCAGGCACAAGGGCCGTGGCAGAGTCAGGGCTGAGGTCACACTCTGTGGGCTGGGGCAGAGCCCAGCCAGAAATGAGCCCTGAGGCAGCAGCTCTGCAGTGCTGGCCACCAGGCCGGCTTGCCAAGGGAGGCTTCTGGCCATGCCCTGCAAGCAGCTGCTGCTGCCAAGGTGCCTTTGGTGCCTCAGGCTCTCCCTGGCACAGCTCCCAGCACGGCACTCTGCCCTTGCGCCCGAGGCCTTCCCTGTGCTGGGGCTGGCCTGGGGCTTTTCCTGCAGCAGGACCTGCCCTGCTCCTGGCACAGGAAAGGCAGTTCCTGCTGGAGCAGGAGGCTCTGCCTGCAATGGGCTCAAACCAGTCCCGCAAGGCCCTGTTTGCAAAACCCCAGTGGGAAATGAAGGAGGGGCGTCACGCTGCCGTTGGGGTGAATAATGCTGAAACCAGCCTGACTCCTCCATCCCAAAGTTCTACATCCCCAGAGGGAGATGAAGCTGTGGCAGGGCTGGAAAAATCCCCAGAGAAAGGAACAACCAAGTGACACCACTGAGAGCTCCTGCAGAGCTGCTGAGCTGGCCCAGCCTGGGCACATCTGACTGACAGGGCAGCACTTCAGACTAGAAAAGCCCCATCCAAATTTTAATGGCAGCGTCTCCTGGCATTTCCCTTCTTGGAGGCTGTGGAGATTCCTCCCTGCAGTGGGGACACCCCTCAAGGTCACTGCTCCAGGCTGAGCCAGAGATTTGCCCATGGTGGTTGGTCGGGGGCAGTGACATCAATCTCTGCTTAAGAACTGGTTTTTGTTTAATACAATTGCTTCAAAATTGCTTCCTGTTTCAGCCTGAGTGTCCCTGCAAGAACTGGGCATATTTCAGGCAGTTCCAGAAGCTCAGGGATCTCATTTCATGAGGAATCTGGGATGCAAATGGCCTTGTAAGAAGGACAAAAGCAGAAGCAATGGACTAGAAATAATTAGAAGAAACTACCCTTCTTCCAGACAAAGTCCACCAAGTCATTCCCTGCATTTCTCCTTTTCAAATTCTTTCCGTCACCTACTCTCAGAGGTCCAGCCTGTTCTGGTGCTTATCATGAACTGACTGTGCTCTTGATTTATACCAGCACTGGAGATGTAGAATCACCCAAACTGAACACAGAAACAAACTCCCTCTGTCCCATTTTCATGTTCTAGATCACTTTCCAGGTGTCCATGGAGATGTGGGAATGATTATCACACAACTCTCCATTTCTGGCTGCAGGCTCTGGAGATTCCTTCTCTGCATTCAGTCAGGCTTGTATTCCCTAACAAGTCCTGGTTCCACCTCCTGTTTCCCAAGGCTGGAACAGTCACAATGAAAACCTCACCAATGGCACAACTCCCCAGCTCACCAGGAAAAGAAAGGACAAGCTGTCAAGTTCTCCAAACCTTTGTCCTGCTCTGCTGCAAGTCCTGCTGCACACCCGCTGTGGAAAGCCAAGAGAAGCTGCAGGTGGTGGCACATCTTGTGACAAGAGCTCAACCTGGTTCTCCAGGAAAGGTTCTTGAGAAGAGCAAACAGGACTGTGGAGAAGATTCCTGGAAAACTGAAACAGCTTTCCAGAAGTGAAATGAAAATTGAAAGAAACAGTCCAAGATGTTTTCCTCTATTTATTTCTCTGCTCCCTTTCTCCATCTTGCACTACTTCTCCATCCCATTAATTCCAAATGCATCTCACCTCTAAGATCAGTGACTTAGCGAGTTCTAGACACTCTAAAGTACCATGAGCCACACAGTTTGCCTTTCAGTATTCACTGGAAAGCAACGCTGGAGCCATAAGTGCAGGGCCAGGACCAGGGAATCCTTCAGCCAGGGAATGTGCCCCGATAGGGTTTGATCCTCAGCAGGGACAATACACAGCAGCGACCGAGGAGATACCTCTGCCCCCGTGCAGGAGTCCAGACTCTGGGTCTGGGCTGAACACTGCAAAGTTCCCGTGTTTGGACAGGCTCAGGGGCTGCCCCCGGGGAGTGGGGGGCTGGGCGTGGGGGTGAGCGGGCAACGGAAAAACGGACACGGGGACAAACGGCCCCGGAGCTTCAGTTGCAGCAGCAGCAGCGGCGGCGGCAGCAGCAGCAGCAGCGGCAGCAGTGATTTTGTTGACTTCCGATTCTTACTCCTCTCCCTCTCCTTCTCCCGCTGTCCCGCACCGTCTCCCGCTGTCCCGCACCGTTTCCCGCTCTCCCTTTCCCGCTGTCCCCTCCTCTCCCAGTCTCCCTCTCCCCATTCCCGGCCGGGCCATGCCCCCGGCCCGCCCCCGGCTCCGGGCGGGGCTGCCCCATCCCCGCCCCCGGCCGTCCCGCCGGGGTCTCGCCTCCGCCCGGCTCTGGCCGTGCTGGCGGTGGCGCTTCTGGGCGGGCATCGGTGCCTGCGCCTGGGGCAGCATCGCCTCGCTCTGGCTCCGCCTGGCCCGAGCCTGGCCCCGGCCCCGGCTCCTCCCGGGCCCCGCGGAGGACACACGCGGCGCGGCCGCTGCCGCCGCCTCCGCTGCGGCTTCCCCGGCCCGAGCTCCGCCGCTCGGCGGCGCGGCCGCCGCCCCCGAGCCGCCGCTGTCCCGTTGCCGGGAGCGAACGCCTGGGGAGGGCCGGCCCGGGGCGGTCGGGGAGCGCTCGGGGGCCGCACCTGGCCCCGGGCCGAGCGCTGACAGCCGCGTCCCGCCCGCAGGGAAGGCGCAGCAGGGCCTGAAGGAGCGGTACCGGCTGGGTTCGCTGCTGGGCAGCGGCGGCTTCGGCAGCGTCTTCGCGGCCACGCGGCTCTCGGACGGCGCCCCGGTGAGCGGCGGGGCGGCGGCGGGCGGAGGAGGAGGAGGAGGAGGAGGAGGAGGGGGAGGAGGAGGGATAGAAGGAGAAGGGAGAGGGGGAGAGGGGGGAGGAGCAGGAGGAGGAGGAGGAGGAGGATGAGGATGGGGCTGGAGCTGGGGCTGGGGCTGGGGCTGGGCATGGCGGGCTGCGAGCTCAGCCCGCTGCTGCTCTTGGCTTGCAGGTGGCCATCAAAAGGGTGCCAAGGAACCGCGTCCGGCACTGGGGCGAGCTGGTGAGTGAGCGGGGCCAGCGGCAGAAGCCGGGCCGTGCCGGGCGGGGATGAGCTGAGGCCCGGCAGGGTGGGAGCCACCAGGACGCCTCGAGGGAGAGCGGGCGTGGGGCCAGCGCAGGGCGCAGAGCATCCCGGGCTGGGTGAGGAGTTCCTGACCCCTGGCACGGCATCAGCCCCACTGACAGCATCGTGCTCCTCCTGCAGCCCGACGGCACCAGCGCACCCCTGGAGATCGTGCTGCTGGACAAGGTGTCCACTGGCTTCCCCGGTGTCATCCAGCTGCTGGAGTGGCTTCAGCTCCCCAAATACATCTTGATCGTGCTGGAACGCCCGAAGCGGTCTCAGGACCTGCATCATTTCATTCGGGCACGGGGGTTCCTGTCCGAGGAGGTGGCACGGGATCTGTTCCGCCAGGTGCTGGAGGCCGTGCAGCACTGCACCAGCTGTGGGGTCCTGCACAGGGACATCAAACCAGGGAACATCCTGGTTGACCTGGCCACCGGGCAGGCCAAATTGATTGACTTTGGCTGTGGCACCTACCTGCAAGACACAGCCTACACTCGCTTTGCAGGTGAGCCCACGCAGGGGTGTGCTCTCGGTCCTGGCATCTCATGGCCCAACATCTCACAGCCCAAGCTGGCTGTGGCAGCGGGGATTCTCCCTTTTGCTGCCCTTCATGGCACTGAGATTTCAGCTGAGTTGCATTTGAGCAGGGCTGGGTGGGGAGCCAGCTTCCAGCCCTGCTGGCAGCCTTTGCCCACCACTCTGGGCAGGACTGGGGCTGGGTCTGGGGCAGCCAGCCCAACAAAAACATGGGTGGGTGGGGGTAGCAGAGAGGGGGGCCGTAACCTGTGTCCCAGCCAGTTTGGTGTGCAGGTGACAAAGGGCTTGGACTGCTCCACTCACCTGGTTTGTTTTGGATTCATGATGTTTTTTGGGCAGTGCAGGCAGGGAGGATGAAGGCATGGTTTTCCCAAGCACTGGGTGGGTTTTTCCTCCTCATGGTTGGGCCTTGCCAGGACTTCTGCTGCCCTCTTCCAACCCCAGTGGCTTCTTTTCCAACCCCGAGTCTGTACACAAGTCCCAGGTGCTGGCGAGAGGGCAGCGGTCACCCCGTGTGCCACTGGGGCAGCCCCCACACGCCCAGGGATGCTGGGGCCAGGCTCTGGGAGCAGCAGCATCCCCCTGATGAACCCCATCTGTATTCCACAGGAACACCGTCATACAGCCCCCCGGAATGGATCCACTTTGGATTTTACTATGGCAAGCCAGCTACCATCTGGTCCCTGGGCATCCTGCTACACCAGATGGTCTGTGGGGAGCACCCTTTCAGGAGGAGCCAGAACATCAGCTGGGACCATCAGCTCTCACTGCCAGGACGGCTCTCTCAAGGTGGATCCTCATCTCTGGCCACGGGGGCAATGCCAGTGCTGGGAGACAGCAGCAGCTCGTGAGCATCCTGCTCTGGCAGCTGCTGAGGAGGTGGCACATGTCCTGCTCTCCTGCTCTCCTCCAAAACAGGGAATTGATGGGGAAGTTTAGGCCCAGCTCTGAGCACATCCAGCATGGCCTGGGCACGGGAATAGTGGGGCAAAGCCAACAGGAGCCTTCTCCAGCTGACCGGCGGGTTCTGGTTTCTCTGCCCAGAGTGCCAAGATGTGATCAGGCGGTGTTTATCCATGCTGCACTCGGACAGGCCCTCGTTAGAAGAGCTGTTCTGTGATCCCTGGCTGCAGGATATTGATCGGCCCTAGAAAAAGGGAGAGAGCCACAGGCACACTTTGATGCAAGGCCCTGGTAAGTTGCAGCTCCACACATGCCTTGGCAATCAGAAGCAAAGGAACCCAAACATTTTGTCCTGCGTGTGTCACTGCCCAGGGGTCATCAGATGGGGACACGCAGCCCTTGTGCTGGAGCTGAGCTGCTCTGCCCAGCACTGGTGGCCGCCATCTGAGCTGGTTTTGCTTGTCCTGGTTCCCTGACAGCTCTGGGCCCTGGGCAGAACCCAGACAGCCTGGGCTCACCCCCAGGGAAGGAGAAGGAGCCCCTGGAGAAGCTGTACCAGGTGGGGCTGCTGCTGCTGCTGGGGACAGCGAGAACGACATCAATGATGACAACCTCTTCCTCCACCTGGCCACCGGCAGCTGAGGATGATGGACTTCGATTCTGGCACCTTCTCCAAAGCCAGGCTCCACAGGAAATTTGCAGGTGAGTCTACACACAGGGGAATGCTCCCAGATTTGGGCATTGCACAGCCTGGCCAGGAACCAAAGGTTCCCCCTTTGCTGGGGTGGATGCAGCTGATCCTTCAGTCGGCTGCCAGGCTGCTTTTGGCAGGGCTGGGGGATGGGCTGGGGCGGTGATGAAATGGGAGTGGGCTCCTGGCCCTGCCAACAGCCCCCAGCACCCACCGTGCCCCGGGCTGGGGCTGGGGCAGCCAGCCCGACACAAACAAACCCCCATGGTGGGAGCAGAGGTGGGACTCCAGAACCTGTGCAGGGGCTGCTTTGCTCTGCTGGCAAGGAAGGGCTTGGGCTGCTCCACTGCCCCTGTTTGCTTTGGGATCACCGTTATTTTGGGGGGCAGTGCAGGGGGGAAGGGAGAAAACCTGGGCTTCCCTCACCTGTGGGTGGGTTTTTCCCTGGCATGCAGGGGTTGGGCCTTCCTCAAGTCCCTGACAGTAATATGATTTTTGACCTTTTTTCTTGTTCCCCTCTGTAATCTATTTTCAATAATTTGTTGTGTGTTTTTCTAGAGGAACCATTCTAGCTGGGGTCCAGTCTGGATCAGGAAGTGCTTGGGGGCAGCTGTGAGCGTGGATGGGCCATGCCCTTGGAGAGGGCTGAGGACATCGTTTGGGACCAGCTTTTCTTCCAGCGGAGGATGGCGTCAGGTGGGTCCCGTCTGCTTGGCATGGTGGGATCAGAGCTTTGGGGAGATGGCAGCGAGCACAGGAGCATCCTGCTCTGGGCAGCTGCTGAGGGCTGGATGTGCCGTGGCTGGCTGCAGGCTGGGCACATGTCCTGCCCTCCTGCTCTGCTCCCACAGGCAGCAGGGATGGGCAGCTCTGGGCACAGCTCTGGGCACGGCCAGCATGGCCTGGGCACCGCGGGCGGCTGGGACAAGGGGACAGGAGCCTTCAGCTGACGGGCGCTTTCTGGTTTCTCTCCTTGCAGCCGGGCTCTGCAGGTGCTGAGGCTGCTCTGGGCTCTGCCAGGGCTCTGCTGGAGCTCAGCACCGGGCCGCAATCAGCCAAAGAAGAAATGGGGTGACCTGCAGCACAGACCTGCTGGAGCATTTCAGCAACACAGCTCAAGGTTGCAGAGTGTACGCCTCCCAGGGAAAACATGACACCACCCCAAAATAAACTTGTTCAATAGCTTCTGAAATGAAATCAGTCTGGGATGATCCCAAATGACATTTTGCAGCTTGCTCAAGCTGTATCTCGGCCCTTCTCTGAACTGTTCTCTCCCCCACCTTCCTTGTACTTCCCAACTGCTCCCTCTTTTCCCCCACTGAGTTCCCAGCCCATGGCAGTCCCCATCACACTGTTGCCTTCCTTGATGCCCCTCACCACAAGGAAGGCTGAGCCCCAGGCTTAGGGACTCATCCTGTCACTGGCTGAGGAGCAGCAATGTCTCAGAGGTCCAGTGGGATTTTAGTGTCATTCAGAGCTGCTCTCCAGCCCTCAGCTCTCCTCACTGCTGAGTTCCCACTCCCTTGTCCTCGTCCTTGCAGCAGGATGAGCTCTGTGAATCCCCTTGAGCCTCCCCACTCTTCCCAGCCCACGCACCCACCTCAGTTAGGCTGAAGCTGCAGCTTCTCTGTCTCCTGTGGCACACCAGTCCAGTCCCCTGTGCGGGGAGCCCCAGCCCCAGAGCACAGTACTCAGCAGTGCAGTCCGGGCTGGAGCAGCTGCCCTGCAGCCCTGGCTTGGCTCTTTGTGGCAAGGGAATGCTCGCTGTTTGCAGCTGTCCCTGCAGGATGGCCCCAGGGCAGAGCCCAGCCAGGCTCCCACTGCAGCCCCTGGAGCTTGGGGCAGACAGTGGTCCCAGAGCTGAGGTTCACGGGGAGCACCCAGAGCTGTGGCTTGCAGTCAGTGTTGGCAGATGTTGTGTTCTCATCTCCTGCAGCCTGTGGGGAAAGCCACCTGTGCTGCAAGGCCTGTGTGTGCCAGGCCTGTGTGTGCCAGGCCTGTGTGTGCCAGGGGCTCTTGGATGTCTCTGTACCCATGGACAGAAGGCTCTGTGTGTGCCAGGGGCTCTTGGATGTCTCTGTACCCATGGACAGAAGGCTCTGTGTGTGCCAGGGGCTCTTGGATGTCTCTGTACCCATGGACAGAAGGCTCTGTGTGTGCCAGGGGCTCTTGGATGTCTCTGTACCCATGGACAGAAGGCTCTGTGTGTTCCAGGGGCTCTTGGATGTCTCTGTACCCATGGACAGAAGGCTCTGTGTGTGCCAGGGGCTCTTGGATGTCTCTGTGCCCATGGACAGAAGGCTCTGTGTGTGCCAGGGGCTCTTGGATGTCTCTGTACCCATGGACAGAAGGCTCTGTGTGTGCCAGGGGCTCTTGGATGTCTCTGTATCCATGGACAGAAGGCTCTGTGTGTGCCAGGGGCTCTTGGATGTCTCTGTACCCATGGACAGAGGACTCTGAGTGTGCCAGGGTTTCCATAATGTCTCTGTGCGCATGGGTATGAAATAGCATGGAAATAGCATGAAAGTGTCAGTCCCGTTGCTTGCACGCTCCTTCCTTTCTATACAAGACGCATCCATGCACACCCCCATGTACAGATACATTAAAACATCAGGGAGGGACAGAGATTTCCCACAGAGCTCTAACTTTGGCATAACTCACCTTTTAGCCGGTGGCCAGGTGATTTTTTTCCCCAGCTCTGTGTGAGAAGGTGTCAAGGAGCTGAAGGAGCAGCATTTAGAAGCAATTTCAGGATTTCTAGGCAGGAAGTGGAGCTGACAACCACCCACGTAACTCGCCGTATTCATCAGGATGTGCTGCTGGTTCTTTGGGAATATGGCCCAATGGAGACACGAGCCTTGGAAAAATCCCAGCTCTCTGTGGGTTTGTGCAAAGGGGGAGCAGCAGAAACACTTTGTGTCTGCTTTGGGTACACAAGGCCCAAGGAGCTGCGGTGGCAGAGGGTGACCTGGGCTGGTGGCAGGTGAAGTCCTGGTTCATGACATCCCAGAGTGGCACAGGACAAAGCTCCAAGCACTCCCAACCCCACTGATGAAGTCTTTGTGATGCTGCACATCCTATAGGAAAAGCTGCTGTCACACAATGCACTGGGATTTGTAAGTTTCATTTTCAATACTTTAGGTCCAAGTTTCAAACTGCAATATTTTTGTACTCAAGACACAGTTGTGCACAATCCATCTCTCATCCTCCTATTGCTTCAACTCCAATTAAAAAAAAAATATTGGAAACAAAACCCAAAGTCTTTAAAATGGATGCTGATGTCAGTCCGTAAGATGGATCCAGGCATCAGAACATGCACAAATTAAATGAGTTCTCCTTTTAAAAAGATCAGTTATCTCTTAATCCAAAGTTCAAGAAGATTTCACTTCACATTTGTTTCTTTTTTTTCTCTTTCCTATTTTTCTCATTTTTCTTTTCCTTTTTCTTTTTAAGAAGATAACACATTCTGAAAAAGAAATGTTCAGCAAAATGAGAAACATTTCTGATAAACAATGAAAATATTTACTCCTCTGTTTGCTTTTCTCTGGATACCCTGATGTAAAAAATCTAGCAGATATGAGCAGAGGTGTAAAGTGTTTGCTTTGGACTAAGCTGGAGTTCAGCACTGCTGACATCCTGATCCAGCCAAGAGTTGCAGAATTCTTTTGCACATCTCGAGCCATATGTTTGCAGGCACAGCACCTGCAGAGCTGAAACACCAGTGCACGTGAATAACTCTGTTACTCCCTTCCAGATGGAAAAGGCTGCTGTGCCCAGGCAGCTCCAAGGGCAGAGAAAGGAGGGTCTCGACCCCGGGATCTGTGCCAGTCCCACAGTCCTGGGCAGCAGCCACCGAGCCCTGGGGGAGCAGAGGGCACAGCAAGAGGGACAAAAGCAGGCAAGGTCAGAGACTGGAGAGAGCCAGACCCGGCAGCAGGAACAGCTGCTCCATTGCACTCTTGGAGAAAGCTCTTGGCTGGTTCAAAGCTCTGAAAGGCGTGCAGGGCTGAGAGGAGGCCACCCCAAACACTGCTCCTGTTTCCACAGCCTCCCCTCTCCGTGTCCCAGAAGGAATTGGATGGACTGTGTTCTTCTCCCCGAGTCGTCCGGTTCAGCACGAGCAGCTGAGCACCAGGAGCTGAAGGAGCTGAAGCCTCAGGCCTCAAGAGCTGGGCCTGAGGAGACTTTCTGAGCAAATGAATGCTGCTAACATGGACCTGGCTGAATGCAGCAGATGGAATCATGGAATCACAGAATCCTTTCTGTTGGAAAAGACCTCTGAGCTCATCCAGTCCAGCCGGTCACCCAGCAGTGTCGAGCCCAGCACTAAACCACGTCCCTGAAGTGCCAAGGCCTGGACAACAGCCCTGAGTGAGGCCCTGAGCCAAAGGTGGCCTCTGGATGAACCTTCCAACCAAAGGTTATCTTTGTATCTGCTCACTAATGAAATATGCATGGTCATTAGCGCTGTGATAGATGTATCCACTCATTAGTGAAACATGGATTGACCTTTCTGTGTTTAGAAGCCAGACAAGGCCATGAAATCTGACATCTGGCCTTGTCTGGGGCTGAATGGGCAAAGTCACCTCCCTTGGTTCCTCTTGGGCCCTGGCCAGGCTTTGGGAGGAACCCAGGAGGAGGATGAAACCAGATGTTCCCGCACCAGCAGCGCTGTCAGTTTGTTCATTCAGCACTGCCAGAGCTGGGCCCTCTCCCAGCGAGGCTGGAGCCCCACCTGCGGCTGGAGGCACCTGCAGGAATTCCCAGTGTCCAGGAGTGGCTCTGCAGCCCTTGGCTGTGACAGCTTCCCCAGCTGCTGTGTGGATCTGGGGCATGGTAAAGCCTGAGGGTAACTGCTGCTGGATCTTTCTTAATCACTGCTGCAATCTTTGGTGCTGCTGGCTGGGTGCATTGCTGAGCTGCTCCTTTTGTGATTCTTTGCTGCTTTGAGCTACAGTCAATGACACTGAGTCCTTCAGTTGGTGTCTGTGTCTTTGGTGCTGACCCTGCCCACTGGGGAAACAAAACTGGCACTGTCTGGCCAGATCACAACAAAATGTCACTTTTTAAATGTAAATGTGAGGAATCAGTCCCATCAGAAATTCCCAGATGGGAAGCCCTTCCCTGGAGTTCCCTGGCTCTGGAGTGGGCTGAGGTCAGAGCACTGGTGTCAGCAGTGGGGCACTCTGTTAAAAGAGGCTGAACCCCTGGTTGTCTTCAAATGCATCCAAAAATTGCATGTGGAAGAAGGAAAAGAATTGTGGGTTTGGGAATATGTGGGTGAAGTTTGTAAATGGCACATTGGAAACAGCACCAACAGAAGGAAGAATTGCTTTTGGAATGCTCCCACATGAAGGGACAGAGGAAGGTTAAAACTTGAGCTGAGGTTCATTTGTGCAAGTGAAATATAATACTATTATTATCATCATAATAACAGTTATATAAAAATAGAACATTATTATACATTTTTTTTCAGATAGAATTTAAAATTGATAATGTGAAATAAGGCTGACAATGCTAATATGTCACCTTTGGCTGCTCACTGTGACACTGAATACCCTACAGAAAAGGACTGGCCAAGACCCAAATGTCACAATAGAACTTTGTGAATTGTGTATAATGAATAAAGGAGGAAGGGATGATGTAGAAACCCAGGACACCGGGAGGATTTCTCTGTCTGCTCTGGGGTGTCCTGACCCCCAGGGGAGCACTGACTTTGACCCTCATTCATGGAGAAAACTTCCAAAGCCTCAAGGTAAACTAGAAACCACAAAAGTGTGAAATAGATTGTAGAGATTGTAGAGAGGAGTTTAGTATGTCACATGGGTAAGAAATTTAAGCTTTAGGATTTTTAGTATGTTATAGATGGATTCAAGATTGTTATAAATGAATGCTCCAATTTATTAATTAAAGAAAATTTATTAAATTGTCCAAATATAAATTTAGAGAATAACAACGAAAAGCCACTATCAAAAAAAGGTCATTGCCGAGCCCGGGATCGGCGCTGGGTGAGACACAGGTTTGACCACTACAGCATAGGGTCCCCTATGTTCACCCCGACTGTTCTGTCCAAGTGATTTATAGATGGTTTTTCTTGCCTGAGGCAAAGTCTCTTTCTTCTTTTCTGGGCTGCACCTATTCATGTGGAGTTCCTTCACTGTGGCAAGTTGAACAGAACCCGTCCGATCGATCGTGCTCCTGGAGTTCGGTATTCAGATGTATCTCCCTGATGGTTCTGGTTATCTCACTCTCAACTACTTATAGCGTGTTTCTCGTTGGGCGTTCCAAACATGTACATGTCACTTAGGGCATGTAAGTGGTGCCATTGTGTTCAGCTGGAGAAGATATACAGAAGTTTATTACATACAACAACTTGCAGAGTAAAATCTCGGACACTTTGGTATATATGGGATTTGACGCAGAAAAAGGGAATTAGAGAAAGAGAATTGGCTCATAAAATGAGAAAAAGACGAGAATGGAGATGCGTGAGGGAAAGAGAATGAAGAGAGAAACAAAAAGATTAGCATATAGAATAGCATGGTAGGTTAGTGAACAAATTTTGGAATAGCAACAGCAAACCGTTTTACCAGCTCAAATGTGCAGCTACCAATAAAACAAAAGCAGCCAGCAAAGCAGTTCAGTAATGTTTTACTTTCTAAATGTCCAGAAGGATTCAGCAAATCAATACAAACATTCTGAAATACCTTGGCTGATGCTGGAGAATAGGAGGGGAACAGAAGCCCGGTGTTTTAAAAATTCTGCACTGGGACATTGAGCAGTCACTGTGGTGGTGAGATGGTTTCTCCTTGAAGCTGATGAGGGACAAAGCAAACCTCCAGCCAGCCACCCTGCTGAGAGCTTGGCAGTAAAGAGCCTGCAGCCAAGTAGGTGCTTTTCATCAGAAGAATTCAAAATAGTGTGCCAATATCCAAACCTGACCACTGATTGGTTTGACCCAACTTCCTGAAAAAGTTCATTTCCATGTCAAACCACGACAGATATGTAAAATGTAACATAAGATACTTGAAAAATGATGAATGCCAAAGGATCTGAGTATTAGATCTTTCCTCAAAGAGAATCCTTTTTGCTAACATCTACATGCCAGGAGCTGTAGTGTAGCACCAGGGAGAAAAAGGAACCCACCAGTGCTGAAAAGCACCCATCTCAGAGCCGGCCACGTCCATTCGTTTGCAAATTAGGTCCTCTTCTCCCTGCTGCCAGCTGCGGGTTTGAAATACTGTGAAGCAACCTTCCCGTCCTTGGTGGGGTGCTTAAAAAAACTTACAGAATATTTCTTACCAATATAACATATTTCATAAATCTATTTCTCACAAGCACGAATTATCTAAAATACACATAACAATTCCATGAGTCTATCTGCTGCATTCAGCCAGGTCCATGTTAGCAGCATTCATTTGCTCACAAAGTCTCCTCAGGCCCAGCTCTTGTGGCCTGAGGCTTCAGCTCCTTCAGCTCCTGGTGCTCAGCTGCTCGTGCTGAACCGGACGACTCGGGGAGAAGAACGCAGTCCATCCAATTCCTTCTGGGACACGGAGAGGGGAGGCTGTGGAAACAGGAGCAGTGTTTGGTGTGGCCTCCTCTCTGCCCTGCACGCCTTTCAGCGCTTTGAACCAGCCAGGAGCTTTCTCCAAGAGTGCAATGGAGCAGCTGTTCCTGCTGCCGGGTCTGGCTCTCTCCAGTCTCTGACCTTGCCTGCTTTTGTCCCTCTTGCTGTGCCCTCTGCTCCCCCAGGGCTCGGTGGCTGCTGCCCAGGACTGTGGGACTGGCACGGATCCAGGGGTCGAAACCCTCCTTTCTCTGCCCTTGGAGCTGCCTGGGTACAGCTGCCTTTTCCATCTGGAAGCTCCCCATGGACAGGGAGTCCCCAGCTCTGTTCCTTGCACAACCTCCAGGAGCCCAGGGCTGCCATCTCAAGTCCCTGCTGGCCCTGGGGGCTCCCAGGTGGGCACAAGTGGGGCAGCAGAGCCAGCAGGGAGCCTGCGAGTCTCTTCCAGCTCTGTCTGCTCAGAGTTTGGGCCTTGGAGCCTCAGGTGGCCAAAGGCAGCTGCTGCTGGTCCCTCTGTGTGCCCGTGTTTAGCAGTGCTGCTCCATCCGTCTGTGCCCAGCAACGGGGAAAAGCCTCAGCCCTGCAGGGCCAGGAGCTGCCGGGCTCTGCCTGAGCAGCTCAGCCAGAGGGAAGGGAGCTGCTCCCCACGGGAACCAGGAGCAAAGGGCTGGAGCACCTCGTTCTGGGGCAGAGCCCAAATTCTGTGAGGGAGTAACAGAGTTATTCACGTGCACTGGTGTGTCAGCTCTGCAGGTGCTGTGCCTGCAAACACATGGCTCGAGATGTGCAAAAGAATTCTGCAGCTCTTGGCTGGAGCAGGATGTCAGCAGTGCTGAACTCCAGCTTAGTCCAAAGCAAACACTTGACACCTCTGCTCATATCTGCTAGATTTTTTACATCGGGGTATCCAGAGAAAAGTAAACAGAGGAGTAAATATTTTCATTGTTTATCAGAAATGTATCTCATTTTGCTGTACATTTCTTTTTCAGAATGTGTTATCTTCTTAAAAAAAGAAAGGAAAAGAAAAATGAGAAAAATATGAAAAACAAGAAACAAATGTGTAGTGAAAATATTCTGTAACTTTGGATTAAGAAGTAACTGATCTTTTTAAAGGGAGAACTCATTTACTTTGTGCATGTTCTGATGGCCTGGATCCATCTTACGGACTGACATCAGCATCCATTTTAAAGACTTTGGGTTTTGTTTCCAATATTAAGATTTTTTTTTAATTGGAGTTGAAGCAATAGGAGGATGAGAGATGGATTGTGCACAACTGTTTCTTGAGGGCAAAAATATTGCAGTTTGAAACTTGGACCTAAAGTATTGAAAATGAAACTTACAAATCCCAGTGCGTTGTGTGACAGCAGCTTTTCCTATAGGATGTGCAGCATCACAAAGACTTCATCAGTGGGGTTGGGAGGGCTTGGAGCTTTGTCCTGTGCCACTCTGGGATGTCATGAACCAGGACTTCACCTGCCACCAGCCCAGGTCACCCTCTGCCACTGCAGCTCCTTGGGCCTTGTGTCCCCAAAGCAGACACAAAGTGTTTCTGCTGCTCCCCCGTTGCACAAACCCACAGAGAGCTGGGATTTTTCCAAGGCTCGTGTCTCCATTGGGCCATATTCCCAAAGAACCAGCAGCACATCCTGATGAATACGGCGAGTTACGTGGATGGTTGTCAGCTCCACTTCCTGCCTAGAAATCCTGAAACTGCTTCTAAATGCTGCTCCTTCAGCTCCTGGACACCTTCTCACACAGAGCTGGGAAAAAAATCCCCTGGCCACCGGCTAAAAGGTGAGTTATGCCAAAGTTAGAGCTCTGTGGGAAATCTCTCTCCCTCCCTGATGTTTTAATGTATCTGTACATGGGGGTGTGCATGGATGCGTCGTGTATACAAAGGAAGGAGCGTGCAAGCAACAGGACTGACACTTTCAGTGTCCATGCTATTTCATACCCATGGGCACAGAGACACTATGGAAACCCTGGCACAGACAGAGCCTTCTGTCCATGGATACAGAGACATCCAAGAGCCCCTGGCACACACAGAGCCTTCTGTCCATGGGTACAGAGACATCCAAGAGCCCCTGGCACACACAGAGCCTTCTGTCCATGGGTACAGAGACATCCAAGAGCCCCTGGCACACACAGGCCTGGCACACACAGGCCTGGCAGCACAGGTGGCTTTCCCCACAGGCTGCAGGAGATGAGAACACAACATTTGCCAACACTGACTGCAAGCCACAGCTCTGGGTGCTCCCCGTGAACCTCAGCTCTGGGACCACTGTCTGCCCCAAGCTTCAGGGGCTGCAGTGGGAGCCTGGCTGGGCTCTGCCCTGGGGCCATCCTGCAGGGACAGCTGCAAACAGGGAGCATTCCCTTGCCACAAACAGCCAAGCCAGGGCTGCAGGGCAGCTGCTCCAGCCCGGAGTGCACTGCTGAGTGCTGTGCTCTGGGGCTGGGGCTCCCCGCACAGGGGACTGGATTGGTGTGCCAGAGGAGACTGGGAAGCTGCAGCTTCAGCCTAACTGAGGTGGGTGCGTGCGCTGGGAAGAGTGGGGAGGCTCAAGGGGATTCACAGAGCTCATCCTGCTGCAAGGGCAAGAAAAATGGGAGTGGGAACTCAGCAGTGAGGAGAGCTGAGGGCTGGAGAGCAGCTCTGAATGACACTAAAATCCCACTGCACCTCTGAGACATTGCTGCTCCTCAGCCAGTGACAGGATGAGTCCCTAAGCCTGGGGCGCAGCCTTCCTCGTGGTGAGGGGCATCAAGGAAGGCAACAGTGTGGTGGAGACTGCCATGGGCTGGGAACTCACTGGGGGAAAAGAGGGAGCAGTTGGGAAGTAAAAGGCAGGTGGAGGACAGAACTGTTCAGAGAAAGATTGAGCTACAGCTTGAGCAGGCTGCAAAATGTCATTTGGGGTCATCCCAGATTGATTTCATTTCAGAAGCTATTGAACAAGTTTATTTTGGGGTGGTGTCATGTTTTCCCTGGGAGGTGTACACTCTGCACACTTGAGCTGTGTTGCTGAAATGCTCCAGCAGGTCTGTGCTGCAGGTCACCCCATTTCTTCTTTGGCTGATTGCGGCCCGGTGCTGAGCTCCAGCAGAGCCCTGGCAGAGCCCAGAGCAGCCTCAGCACCCACAGAGCCCAGCTGCAAGGAGAGAAACCAGAAAGCGCCCGTCAGCTGAAGGCTCCTGTCCCCTTGTCCCAGCCGCCCGTGGTGCCCAGGCCATGCTGGCCGTGCCCAGAGCTGTGCCCAGAGCTGCCCATCCCTGCTGCCTTTGGGAGCAGAGCAGGAGGGCAGGACATGCGCCCAGCCTGCAGCCGGCCACGGCACACCCAGCCCTCAGCAGCTGCCCAGAGCAGGATGCTCCTGTGCTCGCTGCCATCTCCCCAAAGCTCTGATCCCACCATGCCAAGCAGACGGGACCCACCTGACGCCATCCTCCGCTGGAAGAAATGTTGGTCCCAAATGATGTCCTCAGCCTTCTCCAAGGGCACGGCCCATCCACGCCACAGCTGCTCCCAAGCACTTCCCCATCCAGACTGGACCCCAGCTAGAACGCTTCCTCTAGAAAAACACACAATAAATTATTGAAAATAGATTACAGACAAAAAGGGGAACAAGAAAAAAGGTCAAAAATCATATTACTGTCAGGGACTTGAGGAAGGCCCAACCCTGCATGCCAGGGAAAAACCCACCCACAGGTGAGGGAAGCCCAGGCTTTCTCCCTTCCTCCCTGCACTGCCCCCCAAAATAACGGTGATCCCAAAGCAAACAGGGGCAATGGAGCAGCCCAAGCCCTTCCTTGCCTGCAGAGCAAAGCAGCCCCTGCACAGGTTCTGGAGTCCCACCTCTGCTCCCACCATGGGGGTTTGTTTGTGTCGGGCTGGCTGCCCCAGCCCCAGCCCGGGGCACGGTGGGTGCTGGGGGCTGTTGGCAGGGCCAGGAGCCCACTCCCATTTCATCACCACCCCAGCCCATCCCCCAGCCCTGCCAAAAGCAGCCTGGCAGCCGACTGAAGGATCAGCTGCATCCACCCCAGCAAAAGGGGAACCTTTGGTTCCTGGCCAGGCTGTGCAATGCCCAAATCTGGGAGCATCCCCCTGCATGTGGACTCACCTGCAAATTCCCTGTGGAGCCTGGCTTTGGAGAAGGTGCCAGAATCGAAGTCCATCATCCTCAGCTGCCGGTGACCAGGTGGAGGAAGAGGTTGTCATCCTTGATGTCATCCTCACTGTCCCCAGCAGCAGCAGCCCCACCTGGTACAGCTTCTCCAGGGGCTCCTTCTCCTTCCCTGGGGCCAGAACAGGCTGTCAGGGTTCTGCCCAGGGCCCAGAGCTGTCAGGGAACCAGGACAAGCAAAACCAGCTCAGATGGCAGCCACCAGTGCTGGGCAGAGCAGCTCAGCTCCAGCACAAGGGCTGCGTGTCCCCATCTGATGACCCCTGGGCAGTGACACACGCAGGACAAAATGTCTGGGTTCCTTTGCTTCTGATTGCCAAGGCATGTGTGGAGCTGCAACTTACCAGGGCCTTGCATCAAAGTGTGCCTGTGGCTCTCTCCCTTCTTCTAGGGCCGATCAATATCCTGCAGCCAGGGATCACAGAACAGCTCTTCTAACGAGGGTCTGTCCGAGTGCAGCATGGATAAACAGCGCCTGATCACATCTTGGCACTCTGGGCAGAGAAACCAGAACCCGCCGGTCAGCTGGAGAAGGCTCCTGTTGGCTTTGCCCCACTATTCCCGTGCCCAGGCCATGCTGGATGTGCTCAGAGCTGGGCCTAAACTTCCCCATCAATTCCCTGTTTTGGAGGAGAGCAGGAGAGCGGGACATGTGCCACCTCCTCAGCAGCTGCCAGAGCGGGATGCTCACGAGCTGCTGCTGTCTCCCAGCACTGGCATTGCCCCCGTGGCCAGAGATGAGGATCCACCTTGAGAGAGCCGTTGTGGCAGCGAGAGCTGATGGTCCCAGCTGATGTTCTGGCTCCTCCTGAAAGGGTGCTCCCCGCAGACCATCTGGTGCAGCAGGATGCCCAGGGACCAGATGGTAGCTGGCTTGCCGTAGTAAAATCGAAAGTGGGTCCATTCTGGGGGCCTGTATGACCGTGTTCCTGTGGAATACAGATGGGGTTCATCAGGGGGATGCTGCTGCTCCCAGAACCTGGCCCCAGCATCCCTGGGCGTGTGGGGGCTGCCCCAGTGGCACACGGGGTGACCCGCTGCCCTCTCGCCAGCACCTGGGACTTGTGTACAGACTCGGGGTAGGAAAAGAAGCCACTGGGGTTGGAAGAGGGCAGCAGAAGTCCTGGCAAGGCCCAACCATGAGGAGGAAAAACCCACCCAGTGCTTGGGAAAATTCCTCCCCGCCTGCACTGCCCAAAAACATCATGAATCCAAAACAAACCAGGTGAGTGGAGCAGTCCAAGCCCTTTCGCACCTGCACACCAAACTGCCTGGGACACAGGTTACGGCCTCCCTCTCTGCTACCCCCACCCACCCGTGTTTTTGTTGGGCTGACTGTCCCAGCCCCAGCCCCAGTCTTGGGCAGAATGGTGGGCAAAGGCTGCCAGCAGGGCTGGAAGCTGGCTCCCCACCCAGCCCTGCTCAAACGCAACTCAGCTGAAATCTCAGTGCCATGAAGGCTAGCAAAAGGGAGAATCCCCGCTGCCACACCCAGCTTGGGCTGTGAGATGTTGGGCCATGAGATGCCAGGACCGAGAGCACACCCCTGCATGGGCTCACCTGCAAAGCGAGTGTAGGCTGTGTCTTGCAGGTAGGTGCCACAGCCAAAGTCGATCAATTTGGCCTGCCCAGTGGCCAGGTCAACCAGGATGTTCCCTGGTTTGATGTCCCTGTGCAGGACCCCGCAGCTGGTGCAGTGCTGCACGGCCTCCAGCACCTGGCGGAACAGATCCCGCGCCACCTCCTCGGACAGGAACCCCCGTGCCCGAATGAAATGATGCAGGTCCTGAGAGCACTCTGGGCGTTCCAGCACGATCAAGATGTCGTTGGGGAGCTCAAGCCACTCCAGCAGCTGGACGACACCGGGGAAGCCAGTGGACACCTTCTCCAGCAGCACGATCTCCAGGGGTGCGCTGGTGCCGTCGGGCTGCAGGAGGAGCACGATGCCATCAGTGGGGCTGATGCCATGCCGGGGGTCAGGAACCCCTCACCCAGCCCGGGATGCTCTGCGCCCTGCGCTGGCCCCACGCCCGCTCTCCCTCGAGGTGTCCTGGTGGCTCCCACCCTGTCGGGCCTCGGCTCATCCCTGCCCAGCACGGCCCGGCTTCTGCCGCTGGCCCCGCTCACTCACCAGCTCGCCCCAGTGTCGGACGCGGTTCCTTGGCACCCTTTTGATGGCCACCTGCAAGCCAAGAGCAGCAGCGGGCTGAGCTCACCACCCACCCTGCGCAGCCCCAGCTCCATCGCCATCCTCCTCCCCCTTCTCCTCCTCCCCCTCCTCCCCCTCCCTCTACTCCTCCTCCTCCTCCACCCCCTCCTTCCCCTCCTCCTCCTCCTCCTCCTCCTCCTCCTCCTCCTCCTCCTCCTTCTCCTCCTCCTCCTCCTCCTCCGCCCGCCGCCGGCCCCGCCGCTCACCGGGGCGCCGTCCGAGAGCCGCGTGGCCGCGAAGACGCTGCCGAAGCCGCCGCTGCCCAGCAGCGATCCCAGCCGGTACCGCTCCTGCAGGGCCTCCTGCGCCTTCCCTGCGGGCGGGACGCGGCTGTCAGCGCTCGGCCCGGGGCCAGGAGCGGCCCCCGAGCGCCCCCCGACCGCCCCGGGCCGGCCCTCCCCAGGCGTTCGCTCCTGGCAACGGGACAGCGGCGGCTCGGGGGCGGCGGCCGCGCTGCCGAGCGGCGGAGCTCGGGCCGGGGAAGCCGCAGCGGAGGCGGCAGCAGCGGCCGCGCCGCGTGTGTCCTCCGCGGGGCCCGGGAGGAGCCGGGGCCGGGGCCAGGCTCGGGCCAGGCGGAGCCAGAGCGAGGCGATGCCGCCCCAGGCGCAGGCACCGATGCCCGCCCAGAAGCGCCACCGCCAGCACGGCCAGAGCCGGGCGGAGGCGAGACCCCGGCGGGACGGCCGGGGGCGGGGATGGGGCAGCCCCGCCCGGAGCCGGGGGCGGGCCGGGGGCATGGCCCGGCCGGGAATGGGGAGAGAGAGAGACTGGGAGAGGAGGGGACAGCGGGAAAGGGAGAGCGGGAGACGGTACGGGACAGCGAGGGAAGGAGAGGAGAATCAAGAGGGAGTCTCTGCTTTGGCTGCTGCTGCTGCTGCTGCTGCCGCTGCTGCTGCCGCCGCTGCTGCTGCTGCTGCAACTGAAGCTCCGGGGCCGTTTGTCCCCGTGTCCGTTTTTCCGTTGCCCGCTCACCCCCACGCCCAGCCCCCTGCTCCCCGGGGGCAGCCCCTGAGCCTGTCCAAACACGGGAACTTTGCCGCGTTCAGCCCAGACCCAGAGTCTGGACTCCTGCACGGGGGCAGAGGTATCTCCTCGGTCGCTGCTGTGTATTGTCCCCGCTGAGGATCAAACCCTGTCGGGGCACATTCCCTGGCTGGAGGATTCCCTGGTCCTGGTCCTGCACTTATGGCTCCAGTGTTGCTTTCCAGCAAAAACTGGAAGGCAAACTGTTTAGGTCATGGTACTTTAGAGTGTCTAGAACTCGCTAAGTCACTGATCTTAGAGGTGAGATGCATTTGGAATTAATGGGATGGAGAAGTAGTGCAAGATGGAAAAAGGGAGCAGAGAAATAAATAGAGGAAAACATCTTGGACTGTTTCTTTCAATTTTCATTTCACTTCTGGAAAGCTGTTTCAGTTTTCCAGGAATCTTCTCCACAGTCCTGTTTGCTCTTCTCAAGAACCTTTCCTGGAGAACCAGGTTGAGCTCCTGTCACAAGATGTGCCACCAACTGCAGCTTCTCTTGGCTTTCCACAGCGGGTGTGCAGCAGGACTCTTGCAGCAGAGCAGGACAAAGGTTTGGAGAACTTGACAGCTTGTCCTTTCTCTTCCTGGAGAGCTGGGGAGTTGTGCCAGTGGTGAGGTTTTCATTGTGACTGTTCCAGCCTTGGGAAACAGGAGGTGGAACCAGGACTTGTTAGGGAATACAAGCCTGACTGAATGCAGAGAAGGAATCTCCAGAGCCCGCAGCCAGAAATGGAGAGTTGTGTGATAATCATTCCCACATCTCCATGGACACCTGGAAAGTGATCTAGAACATGAAAATGGGACAGAGGGAGTTTGTTTCTGTGTTCAGTTTGGGTGATTCTACATCTCCAGTGCTGGTATAAATCAAGAGCACAGTCAGTTCATGATAAGCACCAGAACAGGCTGGACCTCTGAGAGTAGGTGACCGAAAGGATTTGAAAAGGAGAAATGCAGGGAATAACTTGGTGGACTGTGCCAGGAGCAGGGCAGGTCCCTCTGCAGGAAAAGCCCCAGGCCAGCCCCAGCACAGGGAAGGCCTCGGGCGCAAGGGCAGAGTGCCGTGCTGGGAGCTGTGCCAGGGAGAGCCTGAGGCACCAAAGGCGCCTTGGCAGCAGCAGCTGCTTGCAGGGCATGGCCAGAAGCCTCCCTTGGCAAGCCGGCCTGGTGGCCAGCACTGCAGAGCTGCTGCCTCAGGGCTCATTTCTGGCTGGGCTCGGCCCCAGCCCACAGAGTGTGACCTCAGCCCTGACTCTGCCACGGCCCTTGTGCCTGAGCCCTGCAAAGCCCAAAGGTCACCTGTGCCCCCCTGGCTGTGCCAGCCCCTGGGGCAGGGGGAGGAAAGGCAGAGAAGGGGCTGGGTTTGGCTGTGGGATGTGGGGTCCAGCAGAGACCATGAGGAGTCGAGGCAGTGGATGGAGTGCACTGAGCAGCCCCTTCTGCCCATGCAGTCCTGGAATGGTTTGGATGGGAAGAGCTCTGCAGTGCTCATCTCATCCAAACCCCGCCATGAGCAGGGACATCTTTCACCAGATCAGGTTGTTCAGAGCCCTGTCCCAGCTGGACTTGAATGTTTCCAGGAACGGGGCACTGACCACCTCCCTGGGAACCTGTCCTGGTGTATCACCACCCTCATCATCAAACATTTCCTACTTATCTGTTCTTATCTGAACCTCCCTTCCTTTAGTTTAAAACCACCCCCCTTTGTCCCGTTGTGACAGGCCCTACTAAAACCTTTGTCCACCCTTGTATTCCCAATGAGCCGGTTTTCCATGGCAACTGCCAGGACAGGTGACCCAGGTGTCACCCCCAGTGAGGGCTGCCATGGAAACAGTGCCCAGCACTGCCCCTTTCTGTCTGGCTGACCTGGCCTTTGGCCCTGGCCCTGGCGTTTGCTGCTGGTTCCGCGGCGCCTGACCGGCCAGCGCGGCACAGGGCAGGTGGCCGTGGCACAAGCCCCCAGCAAGGGATCCCCTCTGGCTCTGGGCAGTGACAGCAGCCCTGAGCAAGGGGCCAGGGCAGGTTTCCATGGCGAGCAACCATCACAACGGCTCCAGGAGCAGAGTGACTCTTGCCAAGGAACTTTGTGGTGCTGTCGCTTAATATTAAATCTGGTTTTTGCTGATCCCTTGCTGGGGATTTTTTCAGTGCTCTCAAGCCCTAGTTGGTAACAGGGTGAAGGAGCCCTGGCCCAGGCTCTGGCCCTGGGGGACATGGGGACGCTGCTGGGGGGTCCCTGTCCCCCTGTCCCACCCCCACAGCCCCAGCCCCCGTCCCCGTGTCAGGCTCTGGGGTCGATCTCGTGGAACATCCTCTGGGGGAGGCTGCGGTGCCGGGGGCGGGGGGACCCGGGGGGACAGGGGACCCTGCTGTGCACGAGCAGCGTTGGACTTCTCTGGGGGAACTGGGAGGGGGGGCTGGGGTGGAGTGACCTCCCCAGTGACCTCACACAGCCCCTGTGATGTCACACAGCCCACTCTGAGATGTAACAGGCCACCTGTGATTTCATACAGGTGTCCTGTGAGGTCACAGCCGGCACTTTGAGGTCCCAGTCTGCTCTGTGATGTCACAAAATCTGCCCTGTGATGTCACAGCCCAGCCTGTGATGTCACAGACACCCTGTGATGTCACAGCCAGCCCTATGATGTCACAGCCACCTTTGTGAAGTTATGCAGCCTCGCTGTGATGTCACAGCCTGCTCTGTGATTTCACAGTCAGCTCTGTGATGGCACAACCCACTCTGTATTGTCTCAGCCTTCTCTGTGACATCACACAGCTGCTCTGTGATGTCACAGAGCCCTTTTCTATGATGCCAGAGTCTTCTCTGTGGCCTCACAGCCTGTTCTGTGATGTCACACTGCCAGCCTGTAATGTCACAGCTGACTTTGTGACATCACAACCTCCTCTGTGACATCACAACCTCCTCTGTGATGTCACATCCTGCTTTGTGATGTCACGTAATAAACCAGTGATGTCACAGCCCACTGTATGATGTCACAACCTGGTATGTGATGTCATACAATCACAGAATCACAGAATTGCTGGGTTGGAAGAGACCTTTGAGATCATCAAGTCCAACCCATGCCCTAACACCACCTCAGCTAAACCATGGCACTGAGTGCCACATCCAGTCTTTTATTAAACACATCCCATGATGGTGACTCCACCACCTCCCTGGACAGACAGTTCCAGTACTTCATCACCCTTTCCATAAAAAACTTTTTTCCTAATATCCAACCTAAATTTCCCTTGGTGCAGCTTAAGACACTGTCCTCTGGTCCTGTCAGTTGTTGTGAGGAGAGAGACCGACCCCCACCTGACTGCAACCACCTTTCAGGGAGTGTGGAGAGTGATAAGGTCACCTCTGAGTCTTCTCCAAGATAAACAGCTCCAGCTCCCTCAGTCATTCCTCACAGGACTTGTGTTCCAGACCCCTCACCAGCCTTGTTGCCCTTCTCTGGACACGCTCCAGCCCCTACATGTCCCTCCTAAATTGGGGGGCCCAGAACTGGACACAGCACTCGAGGTACGGTTTCACTACAGGGGAAGAATGCCAAGCACACTAGAGCCAGCTACAGGGGAAGAATGACCTCCCTGCTCCTGCTGGCCACACCATTCCTGATCCAGGCCAGGAGCCATTGGCCTTCTTGGCCACCTGGGCACACTGCTGGCTCATGTCCAGCCGGCTGTCGACCAGTGCCCCCAGGTCCCTTTCTGCCTGGGCACTGTCCAGCCACGCCGTCCCCAGCCTAGAGCAGTGCAGGGGGTTATTGTGGCCAAAATGCAGGACTGGGTACTTGGACTGATAAAACTTCATCTTACTGGAATCTTCCATCTATCCAGCTGTTCCAGGTGTTCCTGCAGAGCCCTCCTGCCTTCCAACAGATGGACACATGCTCCAAGTTTAGTGTCATCTGCAGATTTACTAATGAAAGCCTCAATCCCCTCAGCCATGTGGTCAATAAAAATATTGAACAGAGCTGGCCCAGCACAGAGCCCTGAGGGACAGCACTGGTGACTGTCCCCAGCTGGATGCAGCACCGCTCACCACCACTCTCTGGGCCGGCCATCCAGCCAGTTCTGAACCCAGCACAGAGTGCTCCTGTCCCAGCCGTGGGCTGCAGCTTTTCCAGGAGTGTGCTGTGGGAGACAGTGTCAAAGGCCTTGCTGGAGTCCAAATAGACACATCCACAGCCTTTCCTGCATCCACCAGGAGGGTCACCTGGTCATGAAAGGAGACCAGGTTGGTCAAACACGACCTAGCCCTCCTAAACCCCTGCTGGCTGGGTCTGACACCCTGGCCATCCTGGAAGTGCTGTGTGATGGCACTCAGTGTAAACTGTTCCATGACCTTACCAGGTACTGAGCTCAGGCTGACTGGCCTGGAATTACCAGGATCCTCCTTCCCACCCTTGCTGTGAATGGGTGTCACATTGGGCAGCTTCCAGTCATCTGGGACCTCACCAGTGAGCCAGGACTGCTGGTAAATGATGGAGAGTGGCTTGGCAAGCTCATCTGCCAGCTCCCTCATCACTCTGGGGTGGATCCCATCAGGTCCCATGGATTTATGAACATCCAAGCAGCTCAGCAGTTCTCTGACTGCCTCTTCTTGGATAACAGTGGCCCACTCTGCTCCCTGACACCATCAACCAGCCCAGGAGGAGAGTTGTCCTGAAGGCAAATCGTCTTCTCACTAAAAACTGAGGCCAAAAATGGCATTAAGCACCTCTGCCTTCTCCTCATCTGCAGGTATTAAATTCCCTTCCACATCTAATCAAGAACAAAGGTTGGTCTTACCCTTCCTTTTACCATTGATATATTTATAAAAACATTTTTATTAGCCTTTACAGAAGCTGTCATTTGAAGTTCAAACTGATCTTTGGATTCCCTAATTTCTTTTCTGCATGCCCTTGAAAGCCCCTTAAATACTTCCTGAGAGATCTGACCCTCCTTCCAAAGATGATACATCCTCTTTTTATTCCTAGGTTCCTTCAAAATCTCCTTGCCCATCCAGGCTAGATGTTTTCCTCGTCGACTCGTCTTTTGGAACACAGGGACAGTCTGTTCCTGTGCCCTCAAGATCTCTGTTTAGAAGTTTCCCACCTTTCCTGAACTCCTTTGTTTTCAAGGGCTGCTTCCCAAGGAACTCTCTGAATAAGTCTCCTAAGTAGGCCAAAGTCTGCCCTCCAGAAGTCCAGTGTAAGGGTTTTGTTTGTGTTCTTCCTCATCTCACCAAATATCGAGAATTCTATAATTTCATGATCACTGTGCCTAAGTGACCTTCAAACACCACATCTCCCACCAGCCCATCTCTGAGCCGCCTTTTCTCTTTCAGCTGCCTCAGGGGGCAGCCGGAGGAGTGAGCCCGGGGCCAGCACCAGGACGATGCCCAGAGATGCCGGATCACCCTGAGGATGCCCAGCTCCCAGGGGCAGCGGCAGCTCCCAGAACAAACGGCAGCAGGGAGAGAAAAACACGGGGTACACACCGATGGGTGGGTGGGTGGCGCCCAAGGCAGGGTGACAAGGACTAACGTGACACTGCTGGTGACAAGAGTCTGGACCTGTACTTTGTTCAGAGAACTGAATCAGCCCAGGCAGTGTGTCAGTGATATCCCGTACCCAGGCCCCAGGGAGGCAGCAGACCTCTCTGTGGAGTGGGTCTGGTCGACATATGGGGCCCTCTGTTCCCCTCAGGAGGGAGTCACCCACCACGATTACCCTTCTTTCCTTTTTGATGTTAGAGGTGCTGATCTGTCTCACAGATGAATCATAACTGGGAGGCTCACTGGGCAGATAATTTTCTTCTAAACCATCTGGCTGACTCTCCAGATCCAGGGGATCATACCGAATCTGAAGTGGCACCTGGCTTGGGAGAGGGGGTTGGGAGGGATTTTTATTATTACCTCCTCGAGTAGGTACCCACTCCCACTCCCCTTCATCAGCCAGGTGTCCTTCTATAGCCTGACAGTGGGAGGTGTGGGAGACAGCAGGAACCAAGGAGAGCATTGCTGCCCTGCCAGACCTCATGGAACCAAGGATCCATTGTGACACTGCAGGGCCCTGGGGCACCATGGTGCCATTGTGACACTGCAGGGCCCAAGGATCCAAGGGACTTTGTGACACCAGAGGGACATTGTGACACTGGGAGGCCTCACAGAATCATGGACACCATTGGGACACTCTGGGGCCTCATGGAACCATGGTGACACCAAGTTGTCTGGGGGTGTTGATCTGCTGGAAGGCAGGAGGGCTCTGCACAGGGACCTGGACAGGCTGGATCCAGGGCCCAAATCCAACAAGGTGAGGTTTAACAAGTCCAAGTTCCGGGTCCTGCACTTTGGCCACAACAACCCCTGCAGCGCTACAGGCTGGGGACAGAGTGGCTGGACAGCAGCCAGGCAGAAAGGGACCTGCAGGGACTGATGGACAGCAGGCTGGACATGAGCCAGCAGTGTGCCCAGGTGGCCAAGAAGGCCAATGGCTCCTGGCCTGGATCAGGAATGGAGTGGCCAGCAGGAGCAGGGCAGTGATTCTTCCCCTGTGCTCAGCACTGGTTGGGCAGCACCTCGAGTGCTGTGTCCAGTTCTGGGCCCCCCAATTTAGGAGGGACATGGAGGGGCTGGAGCGTGTCCAGAGAAGGACAACAAGGCTGGTGAGGGGTCTGGAGCACAAGTCCTGTGAGGAGCGGCTGAGGGAGGTGGGGTTGTTTATCCTGGAGAAGAGGAGGCTCAGGGGAGACAAGGCGGTGTCAGGGCACAGGTTGGACTTGATGATCTCCAAGGTCTTTTCCAGCCTTGCTGATTCTGGGATTCTGTGAAACCACCCTTGGAGCAGTTGCAGGAGAAGCCCTGGGCCTCCTCTTCAGAAGCTCCAGCGGCCCAGGTCCCTCAGCTTCTCCTCACAGCCTCAAAGCCCATCCTGTCAGTCCTGCAGAGCCTCTGCAGCCCCTCCTCACTGCCCAGAACAGGCAGCCCCACAGCCAGACACAGCAGCCCAGATGTGCCCCCCTGGCCTGGGGTGCCTCTGGCAAGGGAGCAGCACGAGGCACTGCAGGAGCCTGCAGACAATTCCTGCAGCACTTGTGGGATGATCCTGCTCCCCAAGGGACGATCCCATGGTGCCAAGTCAGGAACTGGAATGGGGAGGGGGGCCAGAGAGGAAAGGACAAACAGGGATGGGCTGGGTGCAAGGGAGGGAACAGGGGAAAGGGCAATAGGGAGAAATCTGGATCATTAAAGAGGAAAGAAAGCAGAGGTGAAGCCAAGGAAATACTCAGGGCAGTCTGGGGGTGGCTGCCAGGCAGCCCTGGCTCTGAGCAACAGCGTCTGCAGTGGGACAGGAAACTGCCAGCTGATGGGAACAAACTTTGTGGCTGACTGCAGAGGCCAGGACAAAGCTGAGTGGTTTCCCTGGCGTCCCCCAGCCCTTCCTGGTCCCAGGGGCTGCTGGCATTTGTGCTCCCTCAGGTTCATGTCCCCACAGCAGCAGCATGGGGGTGCTCCTGCCTGCTGTGTGCAATGCAAACAGGGGCTCCTGAGCCAGTGCTGCCGTGGTTGTGCCTGCAAGGATGCGGCACCTGTGTGAGCTGGGGGAGAGGCCAGGGCTGCAGAGGGGGGATGTTGTTGGCAGCTCCATGAGGACGCTCTGGGACGCTGCCCTGGGCTGTCCAGCGCACTGGGGATGGATCAGCCCCTGCTCTGCTGCTCCTTCCCGTCTCCCCCAGGGCCCTTGCAGAGCACCAGCCATGCTGTTTGCCCCCAGCCTGCCCACGGCCAGCCTGGGGCTGCTCACGGGGGTTTTCTGTGCTGAGCATTGGCCTGGCTGTGTTCTTGAGAGAGCCTGGGCAAGGAGCCTGGAGCCCCCAGGCCCTGGCCTGAGGCGTCAGCGCTGCCCCAGCAGTGCCCATGGGCTGTCCCTGCTGCAGCCCCGGCACTGCCACCCCCAGGACTGTGCCCGGCCCCGAGAGCACTCAGGCCCTGCAGCAACACCAGGGCCACCAGGGCAGCGGGGCAGGGCCACGGGAGCAGCACTGGCAACACCAAGTGCTGCTGCTGCTGGGCACAGCTGCTGTGCCAGCACTGATCTGCCCCCAGCTCTGCACACAGACATTGCTGCTGCAGCTCCAGAGAAGGCAACAGAAGGGCATCTCTGCAGAAAACTTTGCTGGGAGATCCTGGAGTTTTTTTATAGCCACCAAGGGCACAGCCCCTCATTGACACAGTCTGTAGCCACAGGGAAGGTGGAGAGAAACAAAAGGAGAAATGTCAAAGAGTGTATTTTTTATTTGTTGACAATATGAAAAAAGTAAAACATGAACCTCCAAAATGAAACCAACAAGAGGTAACACAGATGACTTTCATTAAAAGTGATTTGCAGAAATTGGCCAGCAGTTTAATGTCCCTGAAAGCATCCAGTCATCAGTCTCCACACTGCAGCCTTGAGCTCCTGGTTCCTCAGGCTGTAGATGAGGGGGTTCAGGGCTGGAGGCACCACTCAGTACAGAACTGACAGGGCCAGATCCAGGGATGGGGAGGAGATGGAGGGGGGCTTCAGGTAGGCAAACACTGCAGTGCTGACAAACAGAGAGACCAAGGCCAGGTGAGGGAGGCAGGTGGAAAAGGCTTTGTACTGTCCCTGCTCAGAGGGGATCCTCAGCATGGCCCTGAAGATCTGCACATAGGAGAAAACAATGAACACAACACATCCAAGTCCTAAACAAATGGAAAACACAAGAAGCCCCAGTTCCCTGAGGTGGGATTTGGAGCAGGATAGTTTGAGGATCTGTGGGATTTCACAGAAGAACTGGCCCAGGGCATTGCCATGGCACATGGGCAGGGAAAATGTATTGGCCGTGTGCAGCAGAGCAGTGAGAAGGCACTGGCCCAGGCAGCTGCTGCCATGAGGGCACAAGCTCTGCTGCCCAGGAGGGTCCCGTAGTGCAGGGGTTTGCAGATGGACACGTAGCGGTCGTAGCACATGATGGTCAGGAGGGAAAGCTCTGCTGAGATGAAGAAGGCAAAAAAAAAGACCTGTGCAGCACATCCTGTGTAGGAGATGGTGCTGGTGTCCCAGAGGGAATTGTGCATGGCTTTGGGGACAGTGGTGCAGATGGAGCCCAGGTCGCTGAGGGCCAGGTTGAGCAGGAAGAAGAACATGGGCGTGTGCAGGTGGTGGCCGCAGGCTACGGCACTGATGATGAGGCCGTTGCCCAGGAGGGCAGCCAGGGAGATGCCCAGGAAGAGGCAGAAGTGCAGGAGCTGCAGCTGCCGCGTGTCTGCCAGTGCCAGCAGGAGGAAGTGGCTGATGGAGCTGCTGTTGGACATTGGCTGTGGCTGCACATGGGGACCTGTTCATGGAGAAAGGACATAGAAGAATTAGAGGAGATACCTGTAACCAAAACCAAAGCCATTTCCCATACACCCTCCCCTGAAACACACAGAGACACGCATCTGTGTTTAAGAGTTACGAGGTTTTCTTTTTAAGAACCCCCATGTCTCTCCTGGTATTCTTGTATATCAGAAGCTCTCAGCATTTCTGCTGCCTCCAGGGAGGACAGAACAAGTTCTGTGAGGCAAATTGATGAGAGGAGAGTGAGGGGAGATGGTCTGTCATTCTGGCCAGAGTTTCTCTGGGCTTTAACCTTTCTCAGGTGGAGGGTGATCAGGTTCCCACGCTTCCCCTGAACCGTCCTGAGGTACTGCTAAGAGCAGATGGATCCACCACAGCCCAGCTCCACTTTTTTAGACAAAGACTCACTTTGCTCATTTCACCAAGCAAACAGCATTTTCAGTGTCACAACACCTCTGCCTTTCCCCATCAATCTTATAACCCAGAGATGCTCTAGGACAGGTTTGCACCCTGGATTGAAGCTCCCAGCTTGGACTGAAATCCCACGGAGACTTCCAAGTGTCCTTCTGATGGCACTGGATGAAGGGAGATGCAGCTCCTTCCCTGGTTGCACTGACAGCATTGCCAAGAGCTGGGCACTGGGGACAGCTGTGTCACCCTGAGCCAGCTGTGCCCCCTCCCAGAGCCCCCAGTGCCGGGCAGCTGCTCCCAGCCCTGTGCTCTGCAGAGGGAACTGGGCCCGGGGCTGCAGAGCTGCCCCACGGCTCTGCTGCAGCTCTGCCTGCACAGGAGGGGCTGCACGCCTTGGAGCCCCGGCCCTGAGGACAGAGGCTTGGCTGGGGGGACAGGAGGGAGGGGGCTTGTTCAGAGGGAGGGGCTGCACTGGAGGGGATCCTCTGGACATCTCTAAACTCTCCCTGCCACAGCATTTCTGAGTTTTGTTTTCTCTCCTTCCCTGATCTTCTCTCTGCTTCCTGGGGATTTTCTTCCTGCAGGTGTTTCCCTGTGCCTGAGCTCTCCCTGCCAGCACTCACAGACCCCAAATCTCTGTGCACTCTCCTTGGTCTGACAGAACCCTGCCTGTTTGCAGGGCACTGGCTGGGAGCAGGTTCTGTTTGCAGCTTGGAGAAAGGACAGCTCAGACTGAGCCTGATGGCCCCAGCAGAGGTGATGCTGGTGCTGTTCATGGGCAGAGTGGCTGCAAGCACATTAGGGATCTTCTGTGAACCTATTGATCACTAAAAGTAACAGTTCAGATGTCTCAGGCACTTGTCAAAATTCATAATCAATAATTCATAATAATCCTTTATTATTTATCTTTCCATCCCTGCCATTCTCCAGTAGTAGGAAACTGGATACAAAGTCTTTGGAGATTTCCTCATTTTTATCAAAAACCTTTTTTTGGAAAATTCTATGATTGATCAGAACCCCTCAGCATGTCAGAGATTCATGAGCATTTCACCTGCCCTGCACCAGAAATACTCAGAGTTGTACTCACAGGGTCTGTGGGCACTGGGATGTTCCAGCTGTAGGAGGAGATCACTCCAGGAGCTGCAGCTGCATTGTCCTGCAGCCAGAGGTTCCTGTGCCAAGGGCTGCCAGGGATTCTGCCCCAGGCACTTCTCAGCACCTTCCCAGCCCTGACTGATGGAAGCTCTCTGTGCCTCTGTGCTGTGCCCGGGCTGGCTGCAGGCAGTGCCCCAGCCCTGCTGGGCTGGGAGAAGAGCTGCTCATCCAGAGAAATGTGCTTTTGAAGCTCTCCTTGGTTACCAGGATCACCCTCTGGGCCAGGAGCCCGGCCCAGCTCAGCAGCACAGACACAGCACAAGGACTTTAATGACCCTCTGGGGCTTTGTGCTCAGGCCCTGAACATCAGGCCCTGAGAGGGAGCTGCAGAAACCTCTCCAGAGCTCCAAGTCAGAATCCAACTCCAAAGTTTCTTTGACTTTTAATGGGTCCCACTGAGGGACACGAATGAGAAAGTGTCCCCAGGCCCCAGGCAGAGCAGAGAACTGGAGGCACTGATGACAGGTGGGGACAAAGAGAAGCCAAGTCCTGGTGCCCTGGGGCACAGCAGGGTCTGTGTCACCAAGGACTGTCAGGAGACACCTTGTCCTGAGGCACTGGGGCCTCCTGGCACAGCCCCAGCCAGGCTGGGCACTGTCAGCCCCTTGTCCTGCCCTCAGCATCCCCCCCTAGCCCACATCCCAGTGGCCTCAAGGATCTGCTGGAAGGAGTCCCTGGGGAGCCTTGCTCAGGAATGGCCCTGGGGGCTCCTTCATGCTCCCAGGGACTGCAGGTTTTTCAAAGCACTTTGGCTTTGGCTTTTGCCTTGGAGTCTCTGAGAGCTTTGTGCAATCATGGCCTCCAATTATCTGCTGTAATTAGTCCCTGGAGAGGCTTTGTCAGGAACAACACTCAGTGGGGCTCATTAATGCTTCAAGGTGCTTCAGTTCTTTTAAGGTACTTGGTGTTTCCCTTCTGATCCAGACTCTGTGAGAGGTTTGTGCAATCATGGCCCCAATTATCTGCTTTAAGGAGTCCCTTGAGAGCTTTGTGCTGACACTCAGTGGGGCTCATTGATGCTTTGAGATACTCAAGGATTTTAAGGTAATTTGGATTGTCCTTTTCACTCTGAGTCTCTGAGAAGTTTTTGTGCCATCCTGGCCTCCATTTCTCTCCTCTAAGGAGTCCATGAGGAGCCTGCGTTGGGGATGGACCACACTGGCACTCACTAATGGCTTGAGAAACTTTGGGTTTTTTCTCTGACTTTGACTCCTGGACAGGTTTGTGCAATCTCCTCTCAGGCCCTGAGGTTCCAGGGCTCAGCTCCAAATGCTCCACGGGGCTCATTAGGATCAAGCAAGTCCTGAGAAGCCATGGCTCTGCCTTCATTTCCCTCTGCTCTTATGTAGTTAATTAAGAAGTTTTCCTTTTATAGTTATGGAGAAACATTTCAAAGAGCTTCTAAGAAATATATATTTCTATTTTAAAGAGTGTCTTTATTACTGTTCTCTTTAGAGAAGAGCTGATTGCAGCATTCTGTGATTGATATTGATGTAGGGCCGCTCCTAAGGAGGTCTGGCCAGGTCAGAGAAGTTTTACCTTGAGGTCTGACCCAGTGTGAACAACCTTGCCCCATAATCCCCAACCCCATGTGAGAAACAATTTTCACTTTCAAAAATGTATATGGTTTTATTAAGACCTTATCAAAATACAACAGAAGAGTGAATAAAGTAAAGAATACAGCACCAGGAGCAAAGGATTCAGTCACCATGTGCTCATCTACAAAATGGATGTTCTGTCTTTAATACCTCCAGCCCCTCCCAAAATCTTGTCAATCCACTCCTCCTTCGCTGTCCAGTGGTGGAGATCACTTTCTTACAGCTTGATTGGAGCTCAGGCACTGCCATAGCAACAAGCCAACCCTCCCAAATGCCCTGACTACTGAGGACATCCCATGATAACAATACAAGGGGGAAGGGAAAGAGAACTATCCACCTACACAACTTCTCTTAACATCTACTTAATATTCACCCCTTAACTGTGAGAGTCAACCATAGGATTACTCATCTTAAACAAACCCCCATGTTATTTTTCTATAAGTCATTATGCTTGAACAATTAAGTAAAATAATTTTTCTCTCTCTTGAATGAGTCATACTAGCATCTGTTGATGTGGGCAAGGACAGTGGGAACAGGAGAAAAATCTCAGGTTTTCCTTAGACACACTTATTTGGAATGGACAAAAGGGCCTAACAGAGGTCCAGGATGGCTTTGACTGCCATCTATCATAGCTATGTGGTTGCTACCCATAGTCAGTGTACCTTAGGGGTCCAGAGGCCAGCTCGGTCTCGCCCTCCAGTCCCTGTTGTATTCAAAGACAGTTGGGGAATGACAGTGGTCCAATATGGCCTTTTGTCCCTACCTTACCATGCCTACAGGGTTGCTACCCACAGCAGGGCTATGCCATCTTCTTGGTAGTGGACAAAGGGGCCAACCCGGTCTTGCCCTCTATTCCTTGTCTTACTTCTTAAGGATGCTGCCCCATTACCTTTTACGGTCCCTTGTGTACTTCCTCTCAACAGGTGCTGGTAATTCCCGTTCATTAAAACAGGAAGACAGTTGTTGAGCTGGCTGGTGGAAGCTTGACTCTACTTTTTGGGTTTGTTGTCTTTCTGGTTACCTCTCGGTCTCTGCTTGAGTCAACCTCATTTCCCCTGTCCTGGATGTTACAGTCCACTCATTGTGTTTTTCCCACAGGGCCTGTAACTCTGTGGGCATGAGTCCATCTGTTGGCATGAGTCCATCCCCACTCTGCAGTTCACACGGCCGATTTGGTGGTGAGCAGTACCTGAAAGGGACCTTCCCACTGAGGAGTTAAAGGGTGATTCCTCCATGACTTGATCATTACTTGACCCAATCCCAAGAATTAATGTTATGGATTCTGAAATCCAGGGTGGCTGTTTGAGGAATAGCCCCTTTATGTCTTAGCCCTTCTAAGGTTTCTGCTATAGACATAACATATTTCTTGGCATTGGCTTCCCCTTCCTCATAGATGGCAATGCTCTGGGGTGAGGTCAAAAAGGGTAACCCAAATATCATTTCATAGGGTGAGACCCCCAGATCTGACTGGGGTTGGCTTCTAAATCTTGACAAGGCTAAAGGGAGACATTTTATCTATGACATCTGGGTTTCAGTCATCAGCTTAACTAGAGCTCTTTTAAGAGTTTGATTCATCCTCTCAATGTGACCAGAACTCTGTGGATGCCATGGAGTGTGTAATTCCCATTTACTCCCAGGGTTTGAACAACTTTTTGCAATATTATAGAGGCGAAATGAGTTCCTTGGTCTGAATCAATCCTGTTCACCATCCCATATCGGGGAATGATTGATTCTAGAAGTGTTTTACTCACAACATTGGCATTGGCTTTAACTGTGGGTACCGCCTCTACCCAATGAGTCAGGTCACCTACTATCACTAGTAAAAACTTCCACTGTTGTACCTGGGGAAGCTTGGTAAAGTCTACTTGGATGTTTTGAAAGGGCTGTAAGGCTAGTTCTCGCCCTCCCCTGGTGTTTTCCTCATGACCTTCTCATTTACTTGTTGGCATATCACACACCTTTCAGATACCTGCTTAGCTATCCCGAAAATTCCTATGCAGCCCCAGTCCCTTAGAAATTGATCACTTAGCGCTTGTGTACCCCAGTGTGTTGTTCCATGTATGCCTTCGAGCATTTTCCAGCCAAGGGGTAATTCAACATTTGCCTCCCATCTGCTAATCTCCACTTCCCTTTGTTATCTTTCTTGGCTCCTGTTTTGAGGAATTCTTTCTCTTCTGTCTCACTGAATACGGGGACTTCTTCCATTTCTCTCATAGGGGTTAATGCTATCGTTAGTTTTTCTGTCCCTGATTCAACTGCATTCTTAGCATCTAAATCTGCTAAATAGTTCCCCTGTGCTTCTTGAGTCACCCCTTTTTTATGTCTTTTAACATATACTACTGCCACTTCTTCTGGTATTTGTAAGGTTTCTAACACTTCTAAAAGAAGTTTTTAGTTCCTTTCCCCTTGAATTTAATAGCTCACTCTTTTCCCAAATTTTTCCAAAGGAGTGCACTATTCCAAAAGCATATTTTGAGTCTGTATATATTGCTTCTCTTTTCTGTGTGAATATTTCCAGAGCTGTGTTCTGACATTTTCCTTTTTCTAGGGCCACTAACTCTTCATCTGCTATAGCCTACCCCAATACCCTGTGCCCTGGATTATCCGTGAAAATCCATCGATGTACAATCGTTTTCCACCTTGGAGTGGTTGATCTGTTAGGTCCTCTCTTACTTTAGTTTGATAGTTTATAACTTCTAGGCAATTATATATTAATTCCTCACCTGGTTTTCCATCTGAAAACTGGGCAGGGCTGAGTTGGTTACTCACGACTAGCTCTAAACCATTATCTATTAAGATGGCTTCATACTTCAGCACTCGGGAATCAGTGAACCATTTCTCAGCCTTTTAGCTGAGGATACTCCTTACTGAGTGAGTGGTATATATTTTCAATTTTGCCCCAAAGGTTAATTTTTTGCTTTCTTCTACGAGTGGGGCGCTCGCTGCCACCGCCTGAATGCAGGTTGGCCACCCCAGCTGACAGGGTCTTGCAGTTTTGATAAACAGGCCACTGGTTTCCTGGATCCTCCCCGGTCCTGGGCTAACCCTCCATGTGCTGCCCCTTTTTCTATATCCACAAACAGATAGAAGGGTTTGTCTAAGGCAGGAAGACTCAGTGCTGCTGCACTGACTAATTTTGGCTTTAAAGCTTCAAAATTTGCTTGTTGTCTTCTTCCCATCTAATCTCTTCTACTGACTTTTCATACAAGAACCTGATGGCCTGCGTGTATCCTTCAATCCATAGCCTGCAATATCCCAACAGGCCTAAAAACCTTCTGACTTCTCTCTTAGTTTTTGGTCATGGGAGTGAGGCTATCCCTGCAATTCTCTCAGGGTTCAGCCGCTGGCTCCCTTGACAAATCCCATGTCCTAGGCATTTTACTTCCCTCCCTACAAATTGGAGTTTCCCTTTTGATACTCAAAGTCCTTGGTCTCCCCAAAAATTTACCAGTGCTGTGGTGGATTCTCGAACTTTGAGATACCTTGAGAGGAGCCCAGTGCTCCTTGCTCCCCTGTGCTGACATGTGAGTGTTTGTCTGGTTTTGGGATGGCCCTGGCTGTGTGAGGGGTGCTACGTGGACACGAGACAGCCGGTCCTGTCCCGCTGGGTCCCAGCAGTGCCTCACAGCAGTCCTTAATCCACGTCAGGATGCTGGCCAAGAGAGGTCCTGGAAGCTGAGGCAGCTGATTTTAAGCTTGTGCAGGTGCCTACAGGCCAAGGCCAACGGTGTTCCCTCAGGATACAGCAGTCCTGAGGGGTCTCCCTCATTCAAAGAAATCAGCTGACAAATGCATTTTCAGCCAAAAGCCCTTTTATTGACCTGGCAAGAGGGCAGGGGTCTGCACCCCACTAAAGTGTTTCTCTGCCACATATAAATTTCAGTGGGTTGATGTCAGAGTTGTATCAAAATCACCATCCATCTTTACACTGCTGAGGTAATTCCATAGGCAGGGGGTTAGAAATACATTCTGTCAGATTCCCATACTTGAAGCTGATTTCCAGGCCCTGGCCAGGAGTGGTCTCGATGCCCCAAAGCAGCACAAAGTCTTCCTCAGGGCTTCCCTGCACAGGGCTGATTCCACACTTGCCCTTAGTTCTTCTGGTAGACTGTGTCTAAAGCTTTTTGTCAGGTCACTCTCATGTCAAGTTAGGCCTGCCAGGTTTTTGTTATGCTAACTGGTGCTAAGTACTTAGGTATGTCTGTGCTAATTACTTGTTTACTCATGTGAATTGCTTGTGCTTACTCATGTCAAACCAAGGCCTTGTTCCATCCCCAAAGGTGCCTGAGGCCACCCGCTCCTTGTGGCACCAGTTGCTTTCCTGTGGAATGTTCTCCCTCCCCAGGGTAAAGAGGGAGCTGCAGAAAGAGCTTGCCAGGCTGCTCTCCATCCTTTCCCAGCACTCCTGGTGAAGTGGAGAAGTCCGAGCTGAGCGCAAAGGTGCAAATGGAGCAGCCGTGCACAGGAAGGCTCGGTGGGAAGGATGATCCAGGATCCATAGGCCTGGCAGCCTGAGCGTGCTCCAGGGGAAGGCCTTGGAGCAGATCCTCCTGAGTGCCATCCCACGGCACCTGCAGGGAACCAGGGCGTCTGCTGGAGGGTGGGAAAGCTCTGCGGAGGGACGGGGACAGCTGGGTCTCCTGGCGGGGTGTTGAGGGCTTCTGTGTGGGAGTTTGGAGGGCTTGGTGCTGGTGGGGTGTTGGAGAAGGAGTTGTCTGGAAGGTGAGAGGTCTAGGCTGGAATTTGACTCAGTTTGAAGGCAGCATCTGTGCTTTGGCACAGCTTTGGTTAGGGAGGGCAGAAAGAATAACTGTGACTTTTCCTCTTCATGGTCCTGATTCTCCTGCAGGGAACAAGAGGGGAGAGCTGTGCTTTACTGGCCACTCAGATATCTATACCTGGGGCAGGATTAGCCCTTTTGCCATCTACTCAATTCTTTGAGCTACTTTTCTAACACTGAGTGGACTTTGATTTCTTGAGAGCTTTTATTTCTTAAGAGAATTAGGATATTATCATCCCTACAGAGAAAACCAAGAAATGGCCCTTAGTTTTGCCCTTTTTTTGTGTAGTGTTATGTTCTGTAAAGTGACTCTCAGTGGATGAGATTAAGGCAAATGAGTTGCTGCTTTGAGATGGGAAGCAAAATTCCAACTCTTCACCTCCTCAGGCCATCCCAATTCATTTGGGAAGTTGGCAACTTTTTGGAATTACTTGAGCTGAGCAATGGGAAGTAAAGCTTTCCTGAATTGAGGATTCTTACTTGGGAGACTCTTCTGTGCCTTCACCACTAAGGTGGTTTTGTGCTGAAGGCAATAACTGCAATGAGAAAATAATTTCAGCATGGAGTAAGAGCTTCTGACAGAGACCAAGTGTTGCCAGCGTTGCTCCAGGTGCTCCTGCCAACAGCCCCTGCAGGCAGGAGCGCAGCCCCCAGTGCACGTGGGCTTTGGCTCCCTCTGGCACAGGAGCCCCCCACGGGCACAGGTCTCTGGGGCAGGAGACGGGCACCGGTGCTGCCAGGGCTCGGGGGGTGGCAGGTCTGCTTGGGCAGGGACCCTGCCACACCTGCTGATGTCAGCGCTCCCCGGGCCCCAGGGGTCAGAGCAGCATTCCTGCCCTGCCCACACGTTCCTTGTCTGTGTCACACCCGCGGGTTTAGGATGGCCACCAGCCGGGACATGTCCCGAGGAGGCCGTGCCAGCTTCTGTGAAGGCCCCGTGCCCTTCCCAGCACGGCTGCGTCGGCAGCCCTGGGGTCTCCTTCTGCTGCCCTGAGCCTGCAGAGCAGGGCAGCGTTTGGTGAT
The DNA here is from genome assembly GCF_031753505.1 of Anomalospiza imberbis. Classification (NCBI taxonomy): domain Eukaryota; kingdom Metazoa; phylum Chordata; class Aves; order Passeriformes; family Viduidae; genus Anomalospiza; species Anomalospiza imberbis. The sequence continues at coordinate 329,545 of NW_027100480.1, read as the reverse complement.
GGTTTGAGCCGTTCCTAAAGATCCTGTCGGTCTGTCTTAGACACTTGGAGTGAGGGATTCCTTCCAATCTGATCCACTTTGGGTGGGCTGGGGGCGGCCCCAGGGCAGGGGGCAGTGTGTGCAGGGGCCCTTTGTGACACGGTGCAGCACGGTCACCGTGGCATGGAACGGGACAGCGTGTCCAAGGGCCCTTTGTGACACGGGGTGACATAGGAGCTGGCGGTGACAAGACCACGCCACAGTGCTCGGAGCACGCGACGGGACAGGACGGGACAGAGTGGTGCCGTGAGGAGCCCCCGCACAGTGCACTCGTTCGTGTCTGACCCGGAGCTTTTCTGAGGCGTTATTCCTGCAGCTGACCTCAAGGCCAGAACACAGGACGTGGTGACCCGTGGCCTTCCAGAGGCTTCTCTCCTGCAGGTGTCCTCGAGGGCAGACTGTGGGACTTGGTGCCCCAGAGGCATCTCCCATCCCTGCCACCGATGCCCTCGAGGCCAGACCACAATCCTTGACAGGAGTCTCCTGTCCTTGTGGCAGGAGCCCTCGAGACCAGAGTGCAGGACTTGCTGTCCGGTAGCCTTCCTGAGGCTTCTCTCTTGAAGGTGCCTTCCAGGCACGACTGCAGGCCTTGCTGACTCGGAGCTTTTCCGAGGCATCTCTCCTGCAAATCATCACAAATCCAGTCACTGACATGGAGCAGAGACCCCTGAGAGTGCCCAAGCTGGCCTGGGTGGAGGAAGAGGAAGAAGGCCCTGGAACTGGCCCTGCACAGGAGACCTGTGCTGCCCTGCTGGATATGCTCGTAGAAGAGGGGTTTTGCAATCCAAAGCAAGTAAGCAGCCTGTGGCCAGGGTTTGATCCTCCCAGGAATTGCCTGGCCTCCTAAGCCACGCCTGCTGGTCACTGGAAGCCTTTGAGGCCATGGCAATGTGGTGGCAAGGAAAGCACTTCTCTGGGGAAGCTGGGGACATTCCTCCTTCTGGCAGCTTTCCAAGTCTCCCCGTGCCTTCTCCAGGTGCCCGCCGTGGTGAGGTACATCCACCAGTGGCTCATGGCCAGTCAGTTTGCTGAGGACAGGCTGAACAGGGCCCTGCTGGATCTCACCAAAGAACAGCCTGCTGATGTAGTAATGTGTCCTGGTTTTGGGCAAATTTGGGAGAAAACCTTCAGAAGGAGCCCCCAGAGAGCAAACCCCCCACCGCCCCTCCCCCACCTGGTTCAGGAAGAATTTCCTCAGAGAGTAGTGGAAACAACCTTTTTATTGAGCAGGCAAAGCACTCCCCAGCACAAAAAAATGAACAACACCAGATGACAAAATCTTTCTACGCTCTGAAGAGGTGACAAATTCAGAAAGTCTCTCCTGGGAGTGGTTGCCCAGTTATTGGTCTCCGGCACTGGGGGTGGCTGCTGCAGGTCACAAAATGCTGGCTTTCGGTGTTTCTTGGTGTTTCCCAGGTCCCAGTCCTGAGCAAGTTCAAATGGTATTCAGGAAAGGGAAAGAAAAAAAACAGTCCAGGGAAAAAATTGGATTGCCTAGCTAAACTAACTAATAAGCAAAAGCAAGGGCAAAAGCAAAAAGCAGGAGCAAGAGCAAAGTGAAAGCAAGCAAGCCAGCAAACCCTAGCCTCTCCTAGACACACACTGTGAGGGGAGGTGAGCCGGCTCATAACAAGACAAAACAAACCTTCACTTTTCTGAGCCAGTCCTGAAGGCACAGAACATAACATCAAGCCTAAACAGAACACACGATTAGGGATGCAAGCACCCTAACGTCACCCTAGGACATTCCACCCCTTATCTCCATATCGTCAACTTAACTACTAAACGTCATGTAAAAACTTCATCAAGTTAAAACTTCCATCTTTCACTTACTCAGACACATTTCCTTCCATCTCTCTTGCTCAAACTTTTGACATACATTTCCCTCTATATCACTCGCACAGACCTTCGACACTTACACATTTCCTTCTGTCTCATGTCGGTGTGGTTTAATGTAAAGACAGTGGCAATAACATCCAACAAACAGTGATATTTGCATATGAGGCTCACCCCACAATCAGATCTCCCTGAGGCACACATTGTGTTCTTCCATATTTCTGCATTATTCACCATGTACAACGTGGTCCCTGAGCAAAGACAATCCCACCAATGGGTTTGTCTGTACTCGAGGCAGAGTTGATCCACACTGTCTTCCCTAAAAAACCTCTGATATGTGCCACTGGGAATTTATCTCCGTCTACTATATTCAGGGACTCAGACTGGGCAGGACCTGCTCCACTGGTGGAACCTCGGGTGGTAACTAACCAGGTGGCCTTTGCTAAATGCTGCTCCCAGTTTTTGAAAGATCCCCCACCCAATGCTTTCAAGGTGGTTTTTAACAGTCCATTGTACCTCTCCACTTTGCCTGCAGCTGGTGCATGGTAGGGGATATGGTGTACCCACTCAATGCCATGTTCCCTAGCCCAGGTGTTGATAAGGCTGCTCTTGAAATGAGTCCCGTTGTCAGACCCAATCCTCTCAGGGGGGCCATGCCTCCAAAGGACCTGCTTTTCAAGTCCTAGGATGGTGTTACGGGCCGTAGCACGAGACACAGGGCAGGTCTCCAATCATCCCGTGGTGGCTTCTAGCATTGTGAGCACGTAGCGCTCGCCTTGGAGTGTCTGGGGCAGTGTGATGTAGTCAATCTGCCAGGCCCCCCCATACCTGTACTTGGACCACTGCCCACCATACCATAGGGGCTTCATTCACTTGGCCTGCTTGATCTCAGCACACGTCTCACAGTCATGGATAACCTGAGAAATACTGTCCATGGTTAGAGCCACCCCTTGGTCTCGTGTCCACTTGTAGGTGGCATCTCTACCCTGATGGCCTGAAGCATCATGGGCCCATTGTGCTAGGAGCAACTCTCCCTTGTGTTGCCAATCCAAGTCTATCTTTGACACCTCTATCTTTGCAGCCTGATCTACCTGCTGATTGTTTTGCTGCGCTTCATTTGCTCTACTCTTAGGGACGAGGGCATCTCTGTGGCGAACCTTCACAGGTAGTTTCTCTACCCAGGTAGCAATGTCTTTCCACTCATCAGCAGCCCAAATTGGTTTTCCTCTACGCTGCCAGTTAGCCTCTTTCCATCTCTCTAGCCATCCCCACAGAGCATTGGCTACCATCCATGAATCAGTGTAGAGGTAGAGCTTTGGCCACTTCTCCCTTTCTGCAATGTCTAGGGCCAGTTGAATGGCTTTGAGTTCAGCAAGTTGACTTGATCCACCCTCTCCTTCAGTGGCCTCTGTGACCCATCGTGTGGGGCTCCATAGAGCTGCTTTCCACTTCCAATTCATCCCTACAATGTGACAGGAACCGTCAGTGAAACCGTCTGCTGGCAGTTGGTTGCATGGTGGAGCTTCTTCAGCCTGTGTCACTGGTTCTTGTTCTTCATCTGAGACACCAAAACTTTCACCTTGGGGCCAATTTGTAATTGCTTCCAAAATCCCCGGGTGATTCAGTTTACCAATATGGGCGTGCTGCGTGATGAGAGCAATCCACTTGCTCCATGTAGCACTGGTGGCATGGTGGGTGGAGGGAACCTTTCCTCTGAACATCCACCCCAGCACCAGTAGTCGGAGTGCCAGGAGGAGTTGTGCTTCCTTACCAATCACCTCTGAGGTGGCTTGGAGTCCTTCATAGGCAGCCAAGATTTCATTCTCTGTTGGGGTGTAGTTGGCTTCAGACCCTCTGTAACTTTGACTCCAGAATCCCAATGGTCGACCTCGAGTCTCATCAGGCACCTTCTGCCAAAGACTCCAGGACAGACCATGGTTCCTGGCTGCAGAGTAGAGCACGTTCTTCACATCTGGTCCAAGGGCTACTGCATGAGCAATTTTCTGCTTAATCTGGGTGAAAGCTTGTTGCTGCTCAGGGCCCCAATGGAGCTCGTTCTTCTTGTGGGTGACCATGTAAAGAGGGCTCACGATCTGACTGTACTCAGGAATGTGCATTCTCCAAAAGCCTATGGTGCCTAAGAAAACTTGTGTTTCCTTCTTATTGGTTGGTGGGGACATAGCTGTGATCTTGTTGATGACATCCGTAGGAATCTGACACTGTCCATCTTGCCACTTCACTCCCAAGAACTGGATCTCTCAAGCAGGTCCCTTAACTTTACTCTTCTTGATGGTGAAACCAGCTTCCAGGAGGATTCGGATGATTTTCTCCCCTTTCTCAAACACTTCTGCTGCTGTGTTCCCCCACACAGTGATGTCATTGATGTACTGCAGGTGTTCTGGAGCCTCACCCTTTTCTAGTGCAGTCTGGATCAGTCCATGGCAGATGGTGGGGCTGTGCTTCCACCCCTGGGGCAGTCGGTTCCAGGTGTACTGCACTCCCCTCCACATAAAGGCAAACTGAGGCCTGCATTCTGCTGCTAGAGGAATGGAGAAAAACGTGTTAGCAATGTCAACAGTGGCGTACCACTTTGCTGCCTTGGACTCCAGCCCGTACTGGAGTTCCAGCATGTCTGGCACAGCAGCGCTCAGTGGTGGAGTCACTTCATTCAATGCACAGTAGTCCACTGTCAATCTCCATTCTCCTTCAGACGTGCATACAGGCCAAATGGGGCTGTTGAAAGGTGAGTGGGTTTTGCTGACCACCCCTTGGCTTTCCAGCTCTCGAATCATCTTATGGATGGGAACCACAGCATCTCGAGTTGTTCTGTACTGTCGGCGATGCACTGTTGAAGTGGCAATTGGTACCTTTGCTCTTCTCCCTTCAGAAGTCCTACTGCAGTTGGATTCTTGGACAGTCCAGGCAAGGTGTTCAATTGCTGGATGCCCTCTGTCACTGCAGGTGTTATCCCAAATGCCCACCTGAGTCCTTTTGGGTCTTTAAAATACCCCCTTTGGAGGTAATCTATGCCCAAAATGCATGGGGCCTCTGGGCCAGTCACAATAGGGTGTTTTTTCCACTCATTTCCAGTCAGGCTCACCTCAGCTTCCACCAAGGTAAAGTCTTGTGATCCCCCTGTCACGCCAGCGATGGAGACAGGTTCTGCCCCCACGTGTCTCAATGGGACTAATGTGCATTGCGCACCAGTATCGACCAAAGCCTTCTATTTTTGTGGTTCTGATGTGCCAGGCCAACGAATCCACACAGTTCAGAAAACACGGTTTTCCCTCGCCTCTACCTGGCTAGAGGCAGGGCCCCTCTAAGCTTGGTTATCCTTCTTTCCCTGGGCATATGTCTTAGAGCTTCCTTCAAGGAGATCGGACATGTCATCATCATCATCATTCACATCATACCTGACAGCTTGGCTATGGGCAACTGGAGCTGCTTTCCTTTTGGTGGAACTTCCTCTCTGAGTCGAGTCTTGCCTTCCTTCAATTCACGCACCCATAGTGCCAGAGCAGCAGTAGATTTTCCGTCCCACCTCCTCATGTTTTCTCTGCAATCACTCAGGAAGAACCACAGCTCAGCTCGTGGGGTGTACCTTCTCTCCCCATCTGGGGAGTATCTGCGTTGGATACCAGGGCCTCTAATTTGTACTGCCGACATTTGGAGAAGGTCCTCTTTAATCTCCTCCCTGAGTTTCTTGTGATTCTCCTCTATCTTGTCTTCTAATTTCTGCAGATGTGTTTCCACCACTGCGATTCTGGTGTCTGTTGGGCCATGCACAGCATCTGCATATGCCCGGAGCTTCTTCGCCATATTGAGCACGGTCTCATCCTTCTCATCCCACTTCATTATTGCTAAAGCAGAAGCGCATTCATGTGGCCCCAGCCGTACAAGTTTTCACCACATCACAGATGTACATGGTACCGTGTCTGGATTCCTAGTCGTTGTGTCATCTGAGAAGATAATCTCTGCTACTGCCATTTCTCTCAGGCGTTGGATCCCTTGTTCTATAGTCTTCCACTGGGTCTGCTGCATATGAAGATGATCTGCACACAGGTATCTTTGTGCTACACTTTCCAGGAGCCGTGCCCAGAGGCTGTGAGGTTTAGCCCCCCTTCATCATTCCTTGGTCGATGACAGGATCATGTGACAGGGATCCCCGATGCCTCGCTTCAGTGCCGTCCAGAATTGTAACTTCACCTGCAGCATCCCAAAGATGGACCAACCAACTAATTATAGACTCATCAGGTCATCAAATGTAATCCTTTCTTAGGCCACGGAGGTCCTTTAGGGAAAAGGACTCAGTATTGGCTTCTGATCTTGTACCAGTTTCTTTGACTCCTGATTTTATGTCAGGATGCGTTGAGGGTCCTTCTCCTGCATCATAATCATCATCGTCATCCACTGGTCGATCGGTCTTGTCTATGCACTTTCCATTTCTCGTGCTGGTAGCAACAGCCACTGATTGAGGCTTACACTCTGGTTTAGCTGCTGGCCTCGAGCCTGGGCTGTTGGCTGCAGCCTGAGTGACTGGGATCGCTGCTGATTTATCTCCCTGCCCCCCTTCCTCTGTCTGCTGCCCTACAGGATCTAGCAGGGTGCGATAAGCATATGCCAGGGCCCAGCTCACTGCAATGATCTTTTTCTCCTTAGGGGTATCGTGGCACTTCTCTTTCAGGTACTTTGCCACCTCAGCTGGGTTCTGAATTTGTTCACATGGAAAGTGCCAGACTATAGGGTCAGAAAACTCCTTTAAGATTTGGTCCATTTCCTACACCACTCAGGATTTCTCACACCTGTGTCTACTCCTGGGTCAGGGGTCTCATCAGCCCTTCTAGAAATCTCAGCCCTCATTCTAGAGAAGCTGCAGACTGTATAGAGAAAGCTTACCAAATTAAATGCCAGAAAGATGGTCTCTTTAACATTCAGGGGAAACTGAACGTTCTCCAACAGGGATGTAACAGATTCAGAGGAGAAGAAGGAAAGCAAAGGCTGAAAAGCCTCATCTCCTGCTTCTCCTCTAACAAACTGGGAGCACAACCATAACCATGAACCATACATTCCTGGAACAGACTCCAGCACCTTTATAAACCTCCTGCAAGCCATTACAACCAAGCCCTGCCCAATGGATATTCTGGTCAGTGCCCCTCTACTGCAAAAAATACATATTAGGGACAATACTGGAGCTATTTCGGGATAAGAAAATAAACCTAAGGACTATAGAGGTATTAAGACCTCAAAAAACCCTAGGGACCAGAAACACATGCAGGACTGCACCCCAAGTGACATTATGATTTGAAACAACAAAGCCAGTAACCGCTCTATACCAGCCCAGAGTAATTGCAACCAAAATATGATTAGAACAGGGTTTTTTCCACTCTCTCAAGCCACAAGTTGGGTGCCAAAATATTTATCCTAGTTTAGGGCAAATTTGGGAGAAGACCTCTGGAAGGAGCCCTCAGAAAGCAAACCTCCTACGGCCCCTCCCCCACTTTGTTCGGGAAGAACTCCCTCGGAGAGAACTGGAAAAAAAACCCAACATTTATTTAACAAGCAAAACACTCCCCAATACAAAAAACAACACCAGATGACAAAACTCTTTCACCGTTCTGAAGAGATGACAAATTCGGAAAGTCTCTCCTGGGGGTGGTCACCCAGTTCTCGGTCTCCGGTGCTGGGGATGGCTGCTGCAGGTCACAAAGTGGAGGCTCTTGGTGTCTCTTGGTGTTTCCCAGGTCCCGGTCTGGAGCAGGTTCAGATGATATTCAGGAAAGGGAAAGGGAAGGAGGAAAAAAAACAGTCCAGGGAAAAAATTGGACTGCCTAGCTGAACTAACTAATAAGCAAAAAAAAAAAAAAGCACAAAGCGAAAAGGAAACAAGGAAGCAAGCAAGCAAGCCAAGCCTCTCCTAGACACAGACCATGGGGGGAGGTGAGCCGGCTGATAAAAAGACAAAATAATCCTTAATTTTCAGAGTCAGTCCTGAAGGCACAGAACATAATATCAGGCATAAACAGAACACACGACTGGGGATACAAGCACCATAACATCACCCTAGGACATCATCTATTTTTAGCTAACTAAAACTGATGGTGTTAGTCACACAGGGCTCATCCTGTAAGCCAGCTCTGGCTGAGGTCTGCCACTCAGGCCTAGGCACATCAGAAGCTGAAGTGACCATGACTGGGAATGGCAAAAACACCCCACTGGGGCTGGCCCAGAGGCCCCGGGACTCCCTGGCATGGATCACCTCAGGAGACAGTATTCCAGGGAGCCCAAAGGACTTTTGGGAGAGCTGCTGTGGAGACAGAGGGAATTCCACAGCTGAATCCCTTGTCGGGGCTCGCAGAGGACCCTTCTGCTGTGGGGCTGCTGAGGGTGGAGGAACAGCAGGGACCAATGGCCACCCCAAAACAGGGCCCCGTTGGCAGCACGGCACCGACCGGGGCTGCGGGACCCCATCCCTGGGGTGAGTCAGGAACTGCAGAGCTGGGAGTGCTCAGCCAGACCCGCTGACCCTTCAGCAGCCCAATGTGGCCAGAGCGTGAGCCCAGTGGGGAGTGGCCACTGGCAGGGCCTGTGGGGGCCTGAACCAAGTCCCAGCCCCACGGAGAGCGGCTGTGCCGGACATGCTGGAACTCCGGGAGCAGTTGGAGTCCGAGGCAGCAAAGTGGTGCCACCATCAACGTTCCTTTCTTGCCCCTCAGAAAGGACACTGGGAAGCTGGGGAAGTGTCAATGAAAGGAGTAGGGATGGTGGAAGCTGTGGAACAGCACTAACACGAGAAACCCAAACTCTTCTGAGAAAGGAGGGCAGAAATCCCTGGTGTCCAGCATCCTGCCAGAGGAACCCATTCCCAGAATTACCAACATAAAACCATCGTCCAATTCTCTGGACTGTGCTGTACCTGACCCACTAAAACCTTCCCACCAGAGTGAAGCTCTGAAGTGGGATTGATGGAAGAAACCTGAACCCTGAGCCATGCCAGGGTCAGTGCCAGGAGCATCCCCTGGCGCTGTTTAACACCGGCTCTGCAGGAACTGGGGATGCAAACAGGATGAGCATCTCCCACCAGCAGATACCTCAGAGCTTACACAGCAACACGGCCGTGACTCTCCCAGACTGGATTTAGGAACGGCACACCTACTGCAGCCATTGGATCCAGGCCTGCCCAGATCCCTTTGGGACTCCTGCTTTTGGTGTCTCTGCCTCCTCTCCCTGCCCCAGGGAGGCTCCTCTCTCCCCTCTCCCTGCCCTGACAAGAGTCACACAAATATAGACGTGGGATTGCTGGGAGCTGAGGGACTGTAGGAGGAGCCTTCTCCAGGTCTGGCCTGTTTCCAAAACCCACACAGTCTCCTGCAGCAAGGAACCTCCTTGTTCACCCTCTCCAAGGGTGTCAAGCTCAGGAAGGGATTCCTGACACCCTGTTCAGCTGGGAGAGCTCCCGTGTCTCCATACCAGGGGATAAAACCAAACACAGGAACCCTGGGGGGACTGAGATTGTGGCATGGGGACATCTGTATTTATTTCCCAGTGACAAACAAAAATGTGGAATGGTGCCAGAGCTTGTTTTGATCTACATCAGCCTTTGATACACGTCCCTCCTCCTGACAGCGACTCCTCTGCAGCTGCTCTGGGAGATCTCTGGGGCTCAGTCCAGTAAGAGGAGATTTCAGTGGGGCTGAGGTGCTCGAGGGGGCCCATTTCAATGCTCTGCTGAAGTCCAAGGACATTGTGTTTCCCCAGGGAGCAACGCTCCTTTCTGGCACTCACTGCCCCATGAGGGACATTATTCAGTTGTTGCTGTTGGGTGAGTTCCAGCCACAGGGAGAGGGAGGAGGAGATGATCCCACCCATGGCTGCTGCTGGGTCCAGACACTGGGTGAGATAAAGCCGAGACAGAGTTTCAGCATCTCCCCCAAAATCACAGAATCACAGAAGGGCTTGGCTTGGAAGAGACCTTCAAGTTCATCTCGTTCCATGCCCCCTTCCACTATCCCAGGCTGCTCCAAGCCCTGTCCAACCTGGCCTTGGACACTGCCAGGGATCCAGGGGCAGCCACAGCTTCTCTGGGCAAGCTCTGATCTCTGCCCAGGTGAGCAGGGACAGGACCCAAGGGAATGGCTGGAGCTGGGCCAGGGCAGGGCTGGGCTGCAGATCAGCAAAAGCTTCTTCCCTCAGAGGGGGCTCAGGCACTGCCCAGGCTCCCCAGGGAATGGGCACAGCCCGGAGGCTGCCGGAGCTCCAGGAGCCTTTGGACCCCGCTCCCAGGGCTGCATGGGCTGCGATTGTTGGGGGGTCTGTGCAGGGCTGGGGGCTGGACTTGATGATCCCAATGGGTCCCTCCCAGCTCAGCCCCTTCTGCAATTCTCACCCGTTGGATCAGCCTTTGTGTCCCTTCGAGGTGCTGGCAGAGCTGCTGGGGACAGGGCAGGAGTGGTGCAGCCCCAGCGTTCCCCTGTCTGTGACACCCCAGAGTGACAGCCCCAGCGTTCCCCTGTCTGTGACACCCCAACACTGACAGCCCCAGCGTTCCCCTGTCTGTGACACCCCAACACTGACAGCCCCAGCGTTCCCCTGTCTGTGACACCCCAACACTGACAGCCCCAGCGTTCCCCTGTCTGTGACACCCCAGCGGTGACAGCCCCAGCGTTCCCCTGTCTGTGACATCCCAGAGTGACAGCCCCAGCGTTCCCCTGTCTGTGACACCCCAGAGTGAGAGCCCCAGCATTCCCCTGTCTGTGACACCCCAGCACTGACAGCCCCAGCGTTCCCCTGTCTGTGACACCCCAGCAGTGACAGCCCCAGCGTTCCCCTGTCTGTGACACCCCAACACTGACAGCCCCAGCGTTCCCCTGTCTGTGACACCCCAACACTGACAGCCCCAGCGTTCCCCTGTCTGTGACACCCCAGAGTGACAGCCCCAGCGTTCCCCTGTCTGTGACACCCCAGCACTGACAGCCCCAGCGTTCCCCTGTCTGTGACACCCCAGGGGTGACAGCCCCAGCATTCCCCTGTCTGTGACACCCCAACACTGACAGCCCCAGCGTTCCCCTGTCTGTGACACCCCAACACTGACAGCTCCAGTGTTCCCCTGTCTGTGACATCCCAAAGTGACAGCCCCAGCGTTCCCCTGTCTGTGACACCCCAGCACTGACAGCCCCAGTGTTCCCCTGTCTGTGACACCCCAACACTGACAGCCCCAGCGTTCCCCTGTCTGTGACACCCCAACACTGACAGCTCCAGTGTTCCCCTGTCTGTGACATCCCAAAGTGACAGCCCCAGCGTTCCCCTGTCTGTGACACCCCAGCACTGACAGCCCCAGTGTTCCCCTGTCTGTGACACCCCAACACTGACAGCCCCAGCGTTCCCCTGTCTGTGACACCCCAACACTGACAGCCCCAGGGTTCCCCTGTCTGTGACACCCCAGCCGTGAAAGCCCCAGCGTTCCCTCCCTGAAGAGGCTCCAAGGGAAGCGTCCAGAGCCACGTCCAGCCAATGGAACTGACAGGCCACTGACCAGCCTGGCCTGGGCCGATGTGGATTCCTTTGCAGACAGCTCGGGGAAGGTGTAAGAGGCCGTCTGAAGCCCCCACATTTGCCTACCAATTGCCATGAGGAGAAACCCCTTCCCCCACTGCAGTTCCGGCTTGGAGAGAGCGGCAGTGCAGGTGCAGCTGCTGCACCGTTACGTTAGCTGTTCCAAACAAGGCCTGGCAAGGACTCGGCAAGGAATTGGCAAGGACCTGGCATGAACCCAGCAAGGAATGGCCTACTGCGTATTTGCCCACTCTCCTTCTGAAGCCGAATGAACTTTTGGGGTGACCCTAGTGGTCTCTCACTGAAGACCTCTCATCTGCCCCGTTACCACTGTGACAGACGGACAGAGATGGAAAACCCTCCTCCCAAGGACTGAGACTAAGACCCCTACCACAGGGAGTGGGGAAACCACTAATGACATGACTTGTTCTTCTTCAGTAATTCCAATGCACTTATTCTTCATTGTGTTCGTCCTGCCTTGGTGGTTTCAGTGGACTCACCTGTTCCCCCACAGCAATTACAATAGACTCTCATTGTCCTGCATGTTCCCCCCTCTTTCCTCTGTGGACTATAACTGTGAGGATCTCGCCTGTGTTGGTAGCTATTCCCATCCCCCTCTTTTCTCTCTCTCTCTCTATCCTTTTATCTCCTTTCTGATCCCCACTATCGCATTTACTGTTTTGGCCCTTAATAAAGGTACATTTGTTGTGATTAACTGATAGTCCCTTGTTGTTTGCCTTTTTGCACTTTCGGGATTGGCAAAAAGAACCATCGCAACACCCCGCACAAGCGGATCGTGACAGATGGCCAGGGTGTCAGACCCAGCCAGCAGGGGTTTAGCAGGGGCAGGTCGTGTTTGACCAACCTGGTCTCCTTCTATGACCAGGTGACCCTCCTGGTGGATGCAGGAAAGGCTGTGGATGTTGTCCATTTGGACTCCATCCAGGCCTTTGGCACTGTCTCCCACAGCACACTCCTGGAAAAGCTGCAGCCCATGGCTGGGACAGGAGCACTCTGTGCTGGGTTCAGAACTGGCTGGATGGCCGGCCCAGAGAGTGGTGGTGAGCAGTGCTGCATCCAGCTGGGGACAGTCACCAGTGCTGTCCCTCAGGGCTCTGTGCTGGGCCAGCTCTGTTCAATATTTTTATTGACTACATGAATGAGGGGATTGAGGCTTTCATTAGTAAATCTGCAGATAACTGAGCAGGGAGCGTGTGTCCATCTGTTGGAAGGTAGGAGGGCTCTGCAGGGAGGCCTGGACTGGTTTCCAGTAAGATGAAGTTTAACCACTCCAGGTGCCCAGTCCTGCATTTTGGACACAATAACCCCCTGCAATGCTATGGGCTGGGGACGGTGTGGCTGAACAGTGCCCAGGCAGAAAGGGAGCTGGGGACACTGGTCGACAGCAGGCTGGACATGAGCCAGCCGTGTGCCCAGGTGGCCAAGAAGGAGAAGACTCAGAGGTGACCTTATCACTCTCCACACTCCCTGAAAGGTGGTTGCAGTCAGGTGGGGGTCGGTCTCTTTCTCCTCACAACAACTGACAGGACCAGAGGACAGTGTCTTAAGCTGTACCAAGGGAAATTTAGGTTGGATATTAGGACAAAAGTATTTTATGGAAAGGGTGATAAAGTACTGGAACTGTCTGTCCAGGGAGGTGGTGGAGTCACCACCATGGGATGTGTTTAAAAAAAGACTGGATGTGATACTCAGTGCCATGGTTTAGCTGAGGTGGTGTTAGGGCATGGGTTGGACTTGATGACCTTAAAGGTCTCTTCCAACCCAGCAATTCTGTGATTGTGTGACATCACAGACCAGGATGTGACATCATATAGTTGGCTGTGACATCCCTGGTTTATTATGTGACAACACAGAGCATGCTGTGACATCACAGGATGCCTGTATGACATCACAGAGCAGAGCAAGCTGTGAGGTCAAAGAGTGTGCTGTGACATTATAGGGTGGCTGTGTTCCATCACTGAAGGTGTTGTGACATCACAGGGTGGGTCTGTGAGCCCACAGAGGTGCTGTGTGACATGTTAAGTGAGTTCTGCCATCACAGAGCAGGCTGTGACATCACATAGCAGGCTGTGACATCACAGAGGAGGTTGTGATGTCACAAATTCGGCTGTGACATTACAGGCTGGCTGTGTGACATCACAGAATGGGCTGTGAGGCCGCAGAGAAGACTCTGCCTTCATAGAAAAGGGCTCTGTGACATCACAGAGCAGCTGTGTGATGGCACAGAGAAGGCTGAGACAATACAGAGTGGGTTGTGACATCACAGAGATGACTGTGAAATCACAGAGCAGGCTGCAACATCACAGCGAGGCTGCATAAGATCACAAAGGTGGCTGTGACATCACAGAGCTGGCTGTGACATCACAGGGTGTCTGTGACATCACAGGGCAGATTTTGTGATATCACAGAGCAGACTGGGACCTCAAAGAGCAGGCTGTGACATCACAGGACACCTGTATGAAATCACAGGTGGCCTGATACATCTCAGAGTGGGCTGTGTGACATCACAGGGGCTGTGTGACATCACAGGAGCTGTGTGACATCACAGGGGCTGTGTGAGGTCACTGGGGAGGTCACTCCACCCCAGCTCCCCCTCCCAGTTCCCCCAGAGAAGTCCAACACTGCTCGTACACAGCAGGGTCCCCTGTCCCCCCGGGTCCCCCTGCCCCTGGTACCGCAGCCTCCCCCAGAGGATGTTCCACGAGATTGACCCCAGAGCCTGACACGGGGACGGGGGCTGGGACTTTGGAGGTTGGGGCAGGGGGACAGGGACCCCCCGGCAGCATCCCCGTGTCCCCCAGGGCCAGAGCCTGGGCCAGGGCTCCTTCACCCTGTTACCAACGAGGGCTTGAGAGCGCTGAAAAAATCCCCAGCAAGGGATCAGCAAAAACCAGATTTACTATTAAGTGACAGCACCACAAAGTTCCTTGGCAAGAGTCACTCTTCTCCTGGAGCCGTTGTGATGGTTGGTGCCATGGAAACCTGCCCTGGCCCCTTGCTCAGGGCTGCTGTCACTGCCCAGAGCCAAAGGGGATCCCTTGCTTGGGGCTTGTGCCATGGCCACCTGCCCTGTGCCGCGCTGGCCGGTCAGGCGCCGCGGAACCAGCAGCAAACGCCAGGGCCAGGGCCAAAGGCCAGGTCAGCCAGACAGAAAGGGGCAGTGCTGGGCACTGTTTCCATGGCAGCCCTCACTGGGGGTGACACCTGGGTCACCTGTCCTGGCAGTTGCCATGGAAACCCGGCTCATTGGGAATACAAGGGTGGACAAAGATTTTAGTAGGGCCTGGCACAATGGGACAAAGGGGGGTGGTTTTAAACTAAAGGAAGGGAGGTTCAGATAAGAACAGATAAGGAGGAAATGTTTGATGATGAGGGTGGTGATACACCAGGACAGGTTCCCAGGGAGGTGGTCAGTGCCCCATCCCTGGAAACATTCAAGTCCAGCTGGGACAGGGCTCTGAACAACCTGATCTGGTGAAAGATGTCCCTGCTCATGGCGGGGTTTGGATGAGATGAGCACTGCAGAGCTCTTCCCATCCAAACCATTCCAGGATGCATGGGCAGAAGGGGCTGCTCAGTGCACTCCATCCACTGCCTTGACTCCTCATGGTCTCTGCTGGACCCCACATCCCACAGCCAAACCCAGCCCCTCCTCTGCCTTTCCTCCCCCTGCCCCAGGGGCTGGCACAGCCAGGGGGGCACAGGTGACCTTTGGGCTTTGCAGGGCTCAGGCACAAGGGCCGTGGCAGAGTCAGGGCTGAGGTCACACTCTGTGGGCTGGGGCAGAGCCCAGCCAGAAATGAGCCCTGAGGCAGCAGCTCTGCAGTGCTGGCCACCAGGCCGGCTTGCCAAGGGAGGCTTCTGGCCATGCCCTGCAAGCAGCTGCTGCTGCCAAGGCGCCTTTGGTGCCTCAGGCTCTCCCTGGCACAGCTCCCAGCACGGCACTCTGCCCTTGTGCCCGAGGCCTTCCCTGTGCTGGGGCTGGCCTGGGGCTTTTCCTGCAGCAGGACCTGCCCTGCTCCTGGCACAGGAAAGGCAGTTCCTGCTGGAGCAGGAGGCTCTGCCTGCAATGGGCTCAAACCACTCCCGCAAGGCCCTGTTTGCAAAGCCCCAGTGGGAAATGAAGGAGGGGCGTCACGCTGCTGTTGGGGTGAATAATCCTGAAACCAGCCTGACTCCTCCATCCCAAAGTTCCACATCCTCAGAAGGAGCTGAAGCTGTGGCAGGGCTGGAAAAATCCCCAGAGAAAGGAACAACCAAGTGACACCACTGAGAGCTCCTGCAGAGCTGCTGAGCTGGCCCAGCCTGGGCACATCTGACTGACAGGGCAGCGCTTCAGACTAGAAAAGCCCCATCCCAAATTTTAATGGCAGTGACTTCTGACATTTCCATCCCTGGAGGTTGTGGAGATTCCTCCCTGCAGTGGGGACACCCCTCAAGGTCACTGCTCCAGGCTGAGCCAGAGATTTGCCCATGGTGGTTGGTCGGGGGGAGTGACATCAATCTCTGCTTAAGAACTGGTTTTTGTTTAATACAATTGCTTCAAAATTGCTTCCTGCTTCAGCCTGAGTGTCCCTGCAAGAACAGGGCATCTTTCAGGCAGTTCCAGAAGCTCAGGGATCTCATTTCATGAGGAATCTGGGATGCAAATGGCCTTGTAAGAAGGACAAAAGCAGAAGCAATGGACTAGAAATAATTAGAACAAATTACCCTTCTGCCAGACAAAGTCCACCAAGTCATTCCCTGCATTTCTCCTTTTCAAATTCTTTCCTTCACCTACTCTCAGAGGTCCAGCCTGTTCTGGTGCTTATCATGAACTGACTGTGCTCTTGATTTATACCATCTCTGGAGATGTAGAATCACCCAAACTGAACACAGAAACAAACTCCCTCTGTCCCATTTTCATGTTCTAGATCACTTTCCAGGTGTCCATGGAGATGTGGGAATGATTATCACACAACTCTCCATTTCTGGCTGCGGGCTCTGGAGATTCCTTCTCTGCATTCAGTCAGGCTTGTATTCCCTAACAAGTCCTGGTTCCACCTCCTGTTTCCCAAGGCTGGAACAGTCACAATGAAAACCTCACCGATGGCACAACTCCCCAGCTCACCAGGAAAAGAAAGGACAAGCTGTCAAGTTCTCCAAACTTTTGTCCTGCTCTGCTGCAAGAGTCCTGCTGCACACCCGCTGTGGAAAGCCAAGAGAAGCTGCAGGTGGTGGCACAACTTGTGACAGGAGCTCAACCTGGTTCTCCAGGAAAGGTTCTTGAGAAGAGCAAACAGGACTGTGGAGAAGATTCCTGGAAAACTGAATCAGCTTTCCAGAAGTGAAATGAAAATTGAAAGAAACAGTCCAAGATGTTTTCCTCTATTTATTTCTCTGCTCCCTTTCTCCATCTTGCACTACTTCTCCATCCCATTAATTCCAAATGCATCTCACCTCTAAGATCAGTGACTTAGCGAGTTCTAGACACTCTAAAGTACCATGAGCCACGCAGTTTGCCTTCCAATTTTTGCTGGAAAGCAACGCTGGAGCCATAAGTGCAGGGCCAGGACCAGGGAATCCTTCAGCCAGGGAATGTGCCCCGATAGGGTTTGATCCTCAGCGGGGACCTCTGAGATACTTCTGACCTCGTGCAGGAGTCCAGAGTCTGGATCTGGGCTGAACAGGGCAAAATTCCCGTGTTTGGACAGGCTCAGGGGCTGCCCCCGGGGAGGGGGGGGCTGGGCGCAGGGGCGAGCGGGCAACGGACAAACAGACACGGGGACAAACGGCCCCGGAGCTTCAGTTGCAGCGGCGGCAGCAGCAGCGGCGGCAGCAGCAGTGAAAGAAGCGACTTTATTTACTTTCTATTGCTTCTCCTCTCCCTCTCCCGCTGTCCCACACCCTCTCCCGCCTTCTCTTTCCCGCTGTCCCCTCCTCTTCCAGTCTCCCTCTCCCCTGCCGGGCTGGGCCATGCCCCCGGCCCGCCCCCGGCCCCGGGCGGGGCTGCCCCGCTCCCGTCCCAGCCCCCGTCCCCGTCCCCGTCCCCGTCCCCTCCCCCGGCCGTCCCGCCGGGGTCTCGCCTCCGCCCGGCTCTGGCAGTGCTGGCGGTGGCGCTGCTGGGCGGGCATCAGTGCCTGGGGCTGGGGCGGCATCGCCTCCCTCTGGCTCCGCCTGGCCCGAGCACGGCCCCGGCCCCGACGTGGGCTCCAGTCCCGGCCCCGGCCCCGGCTCCTCCCGGGCCCCGCGGAGGACACACGCGGCGCGGCCGCTGCCGCCGCCTCCGCTGCGGCTTCCCCGGCCCGAGCTCCGCCGCTCGGCAGCGCGGCCGCCGCCCCCGAGCCGCCGCTGTCCCGTTGCCGGGAGCGAACGCCTGGGGAGGGCCGGCCCGGGGCGGTCGGGGGGCGCTCGGGGGCCGCTCCTTGCCCCGGGCCGAGCGCTGACAGCCGCGTCCCGCCCGCAGGGAAGGCGCAGCAGGGCCTGCAGGAGCGGTACCGGCTGGGTTCGCTGCTGGGCAGCGGCGGCTTCGGCAGCGTCTTCGCGGCCACGCGGCGCTCGGACGGCGCCTTGGTGAGCGGCGGGGCCGGCGGCGGGCGGAGGAGGAGGGGGTGGAGGAGGAGGGGAAGGAGGGGGAGGAGGAGGAGGAGGAGGGGAAGGAGGGGGAGGAGTAGAGGGAGGGTGAGGAGGAGGGGAAGAAGGAGGAGGAGGAGGATGGGGCTGGGTCTGCGGCTGGGGCTGGGGCTGCGCAGGGCGGGTGGCAAACTAAGCCCACTGCTGCTCTTGGCTTGCAGGTGGCCATCAAAAGGGTGCCAAGGAACCGCGTCCTGCACTGGGGCGAGCTGGTGAGTGAGCGGGGCCAGCGGCAGAAGCCGGGCCGTGCCGGGCGGGGATGAGCCGAGGCCCGGCAGGGTGGAAGCCACCAGGACGCCTCGAGGGAGAGCAGGCGTAGGGCCAGCGCAGGGCACAGAGCATCCCGGGCTGGGTGAGGGGTTCCCGACCCCTGGCACGGCATCAGCCCCACTGAAGGAATTGCGTTCCTCCCTCAGCCCGACGGCACCAGCGCACCCCTGGAGATTGTGCTGCTGGACAAGGTCTCCACTGGCTTCCCCGGTGTCATCCAGCTGCTGGAGTGGCTTGAGCTCCCCAACGACATCTTGATGGTGCTGGAGCGCCCAAAGCAGTCTCAGGACCTGCACAATTTCATTCGGGCACGGGGGTTCCTGTCCGAGGAGGTGGCGCGGGATCTGTTCCGCCAGGTGCTGGAGGCCGTGCAGCACTGCACCAGCTGTGGGGTCCTGCACAGGGACATCAAACCAGGGAACATCCTGGTTGACCTGGCCACTGGGCAGGCCAAATTAATCGACTTTGGCTGTGGCACCTACCTGCAAGACACAGCCTACACTCGCTTTGCAGGTAAGCCCACGCAGGGGTGTGCTCTCGGTCCTGGCATCTCATGGCCCAACATCTCACAGCCCAAGCTGGGTGTGGCAGCAGGGATTCTCCCTTTTGCTGCCCTTCATGGCACTGAGATTTCAGCTGAGTTGCGTTTGAGCAGGGCTGGGTGGGGAGCCAGCTTCCAGCCCTGCTGGCAGCCTTTGCCCACCTCTCTGGGCAGGACTGAGGCTGGGGCTGGGGCAGCCAGCCCAACAAAAACACGGGTGGGTGGGGGTAGCAGAGAGGGGGGCCGTAAGCTGTGTCCCAGCCGGTTTGGTGTGCAGGTGACAAAGGGCTTGGACTGCTCCACTCACCTGGTTTGTTTTGGATTCATGATGTTTTTGGGCAGTGCAGGCAGGGAGGATGAAGGCATGGTTTTCCCAAGCACTGGGTGGGTTTTTCCTCCTCATGGTCGGGCCTTGCCAGGACTTCTGCTGCCCTCTTCCAACCCCAGTGGCTTCTTTTCCAACCCCGAGTCTGTACACAAGTCCCAGGTGCTGGCGAGAGGGCAGCGGGTCACCCCGTGTGCCACTGGGGCAGCCCCCACACATCCAGGGATGCTGGGGCCAGGCTCTGGGAGCAGCAGCATCCCCCTGATGAACCCCATCTGTATTCCACAGGAACACGGTCATACAGCCCCCCAGAAGGAACCAATTTCGATTTTACTACGGCAAGCCAGCTACCATCTGGTCCCTGGGCATCCTGCTGCACCAGATGGTCTGCGGGGAGCACCCTTTCAGGAGGGGCCGGAACATCAGCTGGGACCATCAGCTCTCGCTGCCAGGACGGCTCTCTCAAGGTGGATCCTCATCTCTGGCCACGGGGGCAATGCCAGTGCTGGGAGACAGCAGCAGCTCGTGAGCATCCTGCTCTGGCAGCTGCTGAGGAGGTGGCACATGTCCTGCTCTCCTGCTCTCCTCCAAAACAGGGAATTGATGGGGAAGTTTAGGCCCAGCTCTGAGCACATCCAGCATGGCCTGGGCACGGGAATAGTGGGGCAAAGCCAACAGGAGCCTTCTCCAGCTGACCGGCGGGTTCTGGTTTCTCTGCCCAGAGTGCCAAGATGTGATCAGGCGGTGTTTATCCATGCTGCACTCGGACAGGCCCTCGTTAGAAGAGCTGTTCTGTGATCCCTGGCTGCAGGATATTGATCGGCCCTAGAAGAAGGGAGAGAGCCACAGGCACACTTTGATGCAAGGCCCTGGTAAGTTGCAGCTCCACACATGCCTTGGCAATCAGAAGCAAAGGAACCCAGACATTTTGTCCTGCCTGTGTCACTGCCCAGGGGTCATCAGATGGGAACACGCAGCCCTTGTGCTGGAGCTGAGCTGCTCTGCCCAGCACTGGTGGCCGCCATCTGAGCTGGTTTTGCTTGTCCTGGTTCCCTGACAGCTCTGGGCCCTGGGCAGAACCCAGACAGCCTGGGCTCACCCCCAGGGAAGGAGAAGGAGCCCCTGGAGAAGCTGTACCAGGTGGGGCCGCTGCTGCTGGGGACAGCGAGGACGACATCAAGGATGACAACCTCTTCCTCCACCTGGCCACCGGCAGCTGAGGATGATGGACTTCGATTCTGGCATTTTCTCTAAAGCCAGGCTCCACAGGAAATTTGCAGGTGAGTCCACACGCAGGGGGATGCTCCCAGATTTGGGCATTGCACAGCCTGGCCGGGAACCAAAGGTTCCCCCTTTGCTGGGGTGGATGCAGCTGATCCTTCAGTCGGCTGCCAGGCTGCTTTTGTCAGGGCTGGGGGGATGGGCTGGGGTGGTGATGAAATGGGAGAGGGCTCCTGGCCCTGCCAACAGCCCCCAGCACCCACCGTGCCCCGGGCTGGGGCTGGGGCTGGGGCAGCCAGCCCGACACAAACAAACCCCCATGGTGGGAGCAGAGGTGGGATTCCAGAACCTGTGCAGGGGCTGCTTTGCTTTGCAGGCAAGGAAGGGCTTTGGATGCTCCACTGCCCCTGTTTGCTTTGGGATCACCGTTATTTTGGGGGGCAGTGCAGGGGGGAAGGGAGAAAGCCTGGGCTTCCCTCACCTGTGGGTGGGTTTTTCCCTGGCATGCAGGGGTTGGGCCTTCCTCAAGTCCCTGACAGTAATATGATTTTTGACCTTTTTTCTTGTTCCCCTTTTTGTCTGTAATCTATTTTCAATAATTTGTTGTGTGTTTTTCTAGAGGAAGCATTCTAGCTGGGGTCCAGTCTGGATGAGGAAGTGCTTGGGAGCAGCTGTGGCGTGGATGGGCCGTGCCCTTGGAGAAGGATGAGGACATCGTTTGGGACCAGCTTTTCTTCCAGCGGGGGATGGCGTCAGGTGGGTCCCATCTGCTTGGCATGGTGCGATCAGAGCTTTGGGGAGATGGCAGCGAGCACAGGAGCATCCTGCTCTGGGCAGCTGCTGAGGGCTGGATGTGCCGTGGCTGGCTGCAGGCTGGGCACATGTCCTGCCCTCCTGCTCTGCTCCCACAGGCAGCAGGGATGGGCAGCTCTGGGCACAGCTCTGGGCACGGCCAGCATGGCCTGGGCACCGCGGGCGGCTGGGACAAGGGGACAGGAGTCTTCAACTGACAGGCGCTTTCTGGTTTCTCTCCTTGCAGCCGGGCTCTGCGGGTGCTGAGGCTGCTCTGGGCTCTGCCAGGGCTCTGCTGGAGCTCAGCAGCGGGCCGCAATCAGCCAAAGAAGAAATGGGGTGACCTGCAGCACAGACCTGCTGGAGCATTTCAGCAACACCGCTCAAGTGTGCAGAGTGTACACCTCCCAGGGAAAACATGCCACCACCCCAAAATAAACTTGTTCAATAGCTTCTGAAATGAAATCAATCTGGGATGACCCCAAATGACATTTTGCATTTTGCTCAAGCTGTTGCTCAGTCTTTCTCTGAACAGTTCTCTCCTCCACCTGCCTTGTACTTCCCAACTGCTCCCTCTTTTCCCCCAGTGAGTTCCCAGCCCATGGCAGTCTCCATCACACTGTTGCCTTCCTTGATGCCCCTCACCACGAGGAAGGCTGAGCCCCAGGCTTAGGGACTCATCCTGTCACTGGCTGAGGAGCAGCAATGTCTCAGAGGTCCAGTGGGATTTTAGTGTCATTCAGAGCTGCTCTCCAGCCCTCAGCTCTCCTCACTGCTGAGTTCCCACTCCCTTTTCCTCGTCCTTGCAGCAGGATGAGCTCTGTGAATCCCCTTGAGCCTCCCCACTCTTCCCAGCCCACGCACCCACCTCAGTTAGGCTGAAGCTGCAGCTTCTCTGTCTCCTCTGGCACACCAGTCCAGTCCCCTGTGCGGGGAGCCCCAGCCCCAGAGCACAGCACTCAGCAGTGCACTCCGGGCTGGAGCAGCTCCCTCCCAGCCCCAGCCTAGGGACCCCTCCAGCCCCGGGGCTTGGGGCCCTGTCAGCACCCGCTGCTGCAGCCACCGCTTCTGCTGGCCCTGACAGCAACACCCAAACTGGGGCTGATCCCGAGGGAGCAGCAGCAGGGCCTGGATCTGATCCCTGACACTGGGGCAGGCCTGGACAAATGACCCCCCAGCAGCAGCAGCACATGGAGCTGACTTTCAGCACAGCCCCTGCCACTCTTCCCTCCCGTGTGCAGCGGTGTCACAGCAGCCTGAGGCACCTGGGAGCCCCCAGGGCCAGCAGGGACTTGAGATGGCAGCCCTGGGCTCCTGGAGCTTGTGCAAGGAACAGAGCTGGGGACTCCCTGTCCATGGGGAGCTTCCAGATGGAAAAGGCAGCTGTGCCCAGGCAGCTCCAAGGGCAGAGAAAGGAGGGTCTCGACCCCTGGATCCGTGCCAGTCCCACAGTCCTGGGCAGCAGCCACCGAGCCCTGGGGGAGCAGAGGGCACAGCAAGAGGGACAAAAGCAGGCAAGGTCAGAGACTGGAGAGAGCCAGACCCGGCAGCAGGAGCAGCTGCTCCATTACACTCTTGGAGAAAGCTCTTGGCTGGTTCAAAGCGCTGAAAGGCGTGCAGGGCAGAGAGGAGGCCACCCCAAACACTGCTCCTGTTTCCACAGCCTCCCCTCTCTGTGTCCCAGAAGGAATTGGATGGACTCTGTTCTTCTCCCCGAGTCGTCCGGTTCAGCACGAGCAGCTGAGCACCAGGAGATGAAGGAGCTGAAGCCTCAGGCCACAAGAGCTGGGCCTGAGGAGACTTTGTGAGCAAATGAATGCTGCTAACATGGACCTGGCTGAATGCAGCAGATGGAATCATGGAATCACAGAATCCTTTCTGTTGGAAAAGACCTCTGAGCTCATCCAGTCCAGCCGGTGACCCTGCAGTGTCGAGCCCAGCACTAAACCACATCCCTGAAGTGCCAAGGCCTGGACAACAGCCCTGAGTGAGGCCCTGAGCCAAAGGTGGCCTCTGGATGAACCTTCCAACCAAAGGTTATCTTTGTATCTGCTCACTAATGAAATATGCATGGTCATTAGCGCTGTGATAGATGTATCCACTCATTAGTGAAACATGGATTGACCTTTCTGTGTTTAGAAGCCAGACAAGGCCATGAAATCTGACATCTGGCCTTGTCTGGGGCTGAATGGTCAAAGTCACCTCCCTTGGTTCCTCTTGGGCCCTGGCCAGGCTTTGGGAGGAACCCAGGAGGAGGATGAAACCAGATGTTCCCGCACCAGCAGCGCTGTCAGTTTGTTCATTCAGCACTGTCAGAGCTGGGCCCTCTCCCAGCGAGGCTGGAGCCCCACCTGTGGCTGGAGGCACCTGCAGGAATTCCCAGTGTCCAGGAGTGGCTCTGCAGCCCTTGGCTGTGACAGCTTCCCCAGCTGCTGTGTGGATCTGGGGCATGGTAAAGCCTGAGGGTAACTGCTGCTGGATCTTTCTTAATCACTGCTGCAATCTCTGGTGCTGATGGCTGGGTGCATTGCTGAGCTGCTCCTTTTGGGACTCTTTGCTGCTTTGAGCTACAGTCAATGACACTGAGTCCTTCAGTTGGTGTCTGTGTCTTTGGTGCTGACCCTGCCCACTGGGGAAACAAAACTGGCACAGCCTGGCCAGATCACAACAAAATGTCACTTTTTAAATGTAAATGTGAGGAATCAGTCCCATCAGAAATTCCCAGATGGGAAGCCCTTCCCTGGAGTTCCCTGGCTCTGGAGTGGGCTGAGGTCAGAGCACTGGTGTCAGCAGTGGGGCACTCTGTTAAAAGAGGCTGAACCCCTGGATGTCTTCAAATGCATCCAAAAATTGCATGTGGAAGAAGGCAAAGAATTGTGGGTTTGGGAATATGTGGGTGAAGTTTGTAAATGGCACATTGGAAACAGCACCAACAGAAGGAAGAATTGCTTTTGGAATGCTCCCACATGAAGGGACAGAGGAAGGTTAAAACTTGAGCTGAGGTTCATTTGTGCAAGTGAAATATAATACTATTATTATCATCATAATAACAGTTATATAAAAATAGAACATTATTATACATTTTTTTTCAGATAGAATTTAAAATTGATAATGTGAAATAAGGCTGACAATGCTAATATGTCACCTTTGGCTGCTCACTGTGACACTGAATACCCTACAGAAAAGGACTGGCCAAGACCCAAATGTCACAATAGAACTTTGTGAATTGTGTATAATGAATAAAGGAGGAAGGGATGATGTAGAAACCCAGGACACCGGGAGGATTTCTCTGTCTGCTCTGGGGTGTCCTGACCCCCAGGGGAGCACTGACTTTGACCCTCATTCATGGAGAAAACTTCCAAAGCCTCAAGGTAAACTAGAAACCACAAAAGTGTGAAATAGATTGTAGAGATTGTAGAGAGGAGTTTAGTATGTCACATGGGTAAGAAATTTAAGCTTTAGGATTTTTAGTATGTTATAGATGGATTCAAGATTGTTATAAATGAATGCTCCAATTTATTAATTAAAGAAAATTTATTAAATTGTCCAAATATAAATTTAGAGAATAACAACGAAAAGCCACTATCAAAAAAAGGTCAGTGCCGAGCCCGGGATCGGCGCTGGGTGAGACACAGGTTTGACCACTACAGCATAGGGTCCCCTATGTTCACCCCGACTGTTCTGTCCAAGTGATTTATATATGGTTTTTCTTGCCTGAGGCAAAGTCTCTTTCTTCTTTTCTGGGCTGCACCTATTCATGTGGAGTTCCTTCACTGTGGCAAGTTGAACAGAACCCGTCCGATCGATCGTGCTCCTGGAGTTCGGTATTCAGATGTATCTCCCTGATGGTTCTGGTTATCTCACTCTCAACTACTTATAGCGTGTTTCTCGTTGGGCGTTCCAAACATGTACATGTCACTTAGGGCGTGTAAGTGGTGCCATTGTGTTCAGCTGGATAAGATATACAGAAGTTTATTACATACAACAACTTGCAGAGTAAAATCTCGGACACTTTGGTATATATGGGATTTGACGCAGAAAAAGGGAATTAGAGAAAGAGAATTGGCTCATAAAATGAGAAAAAGACGAGAATGGAGATGCGTGAGGGAAAGAGAATGAAGAGAGAAACAAAAAGATTAGCATATAGAATAGCATGGTAGGTTAGTGAACAAATTTTGGAATAGCAACAGCAAACCGTTTTACCAGCTCAAATGTGCAGCTACCAATAAAACAAAAGCAGCCAGCAAAGCAGTTCAGTAATGTTTTACTTTCTAAATGTCCAGAAGGATTCAGCAAATCAATACAAACATTCTGAAATACCTTGGCTGATGCTGGAGAATAGGAGGGGAACAGAAGCCCGGTGTTTTAAAAATTCTGCACTGGGACATTGAGCAGTCACTGTGGTGGTGAGATGGTTTCTCCTTGAAGCTGATGAGGGACAAAGCAAACCTCCAGCCAGCCACCCTGCTGAGAGCTTGGCAGTAAAGAGCCTGCAGCCAAGTAGGTGCTTTTCATCAGAAGAATTCAAAATAGTGTGCCAATATCCAAACCTGACCACTGATTGGTTTGACCCAACTTCCTGAAAAAGTTCATTTCCATGTCAAACCACGACAGATATGTAAAATGTAACATAAGATACTTGAAAAATGATGAATGCCAAAGGATCTGAGTATTAGATCTTTCCTCAAAGAGAATCCTTTTTGCTAACATCTACATGCCAGGAGCTGTAGTGTAGCACCAGGGAGAAAAAGGAACCCACCAGTGCTGAAAAGCACCCATCTCAGAGCCGGCCACGTCCATTCGTTTGCAAATTAGGTCCTCTTCTCCCTGCTGCCAGCTGCGGGTTTGAAATACTGTGAAGCAACCTTCCCGTCCTTGGTGGGGTGCTTAAAAAAACTTACAGAATATTTCTTACCAATATAACGTATTTCATACATCTATTTCTCACAAGCACGAATTATCTAAAATACACATAACAATTCCATGATTCCATCTGCTGCATTCAGCCAGGTCCATGTTAGCAGCATTCATTTGCTCACAAAGTCTCCTCAGGCCCAGCTCTTGTGGCCTGAGGCTTCAGCTCCTTCATCTCCTGGTGCTCAGCTGCTCGTGCTGAACAGGACGACTCGGGGAGAAGAACACAGTCCATCCAATTCCTTCTGGGACACGGAGAGGGGAGGCTGTGGAAACAGGAGCAGTGTTTGGTGTGGCCTCCTCTCTGCCCTGCACGCCTTTCAGCGCTTTGAACCAGCCAGGAGCTTTCTCCAAGAGTGCAATGGAGCAGCTGTTCCTGCTGCCGGGTCTGGCTCTCTCCAGTCTCTGACCTTGCCTGCTTTTGTCCCTCTTGCTGTGCCCTCTGCTCCCCCAGGGCTCGGTGGCTGCTGCCCAGGACTGTGGGACTGGCACGGATCCAGGGGACGAGACCCTCCTTTCTCTGCCCTTGGAGCTGCCTGGGTACAGCAGCCTTTTCCATCTGGAAACTCCCCATGGACAGGGAGTCCCCAGCTCCATTCCTTGCACAACCTCCAGGAGCCCAGGGCTGCCATCTCAAGTCCCTGCTGGCCCTGGGGGCTCCCAGGTGGGCACAAGTGGGGCAGCAGAGCCAGCAGGGAGCCTGCGAGTCTCTTCCAGCTCTGTCTGCTCAGAGTTTGGGCCTTGGAGCCTCAGGTGGCCAAAGGCAGCTGCTGCTGGTCCCTCTGTGTGCCCGTGTTTAGCAGTGCTGCTCCATCCGTCTGTGCCCAGCAACGGGGAAAAGCCTCAGCCCTGCAGGGCCAGGAGCTGCCGGGCTCTGCCTGAGCAGCTCAGCCAGAGGGAAGGGAGCTGCTCCCCACGGGAACCAGGAGCAAAGGGCTGGAGCACCTCGTTGTGGGGCAGAGCCCAAATTCTGTGAGGGAGTAACAGAGTTATTCACGTGCACTGGTGTGTCAGCACTGCAGGTGCTGTGCCTGCAAACACATGGCTCGAGATGTGCAAAAGAATTCTGCAGCTCTTGGCTGGAGCAGGATGTCAGCAGTGCTGAACTCCAGCTTAGTCCAAAGCAAACACTTGACACCTCTGCTCATATCTGCTAGATTTTTTACATCGGGGTATCCAGAGAAAAGTAAACAGAGGAGTAAATATTTTCATTGTTTATCAGAAATGTATCTCATTTTGCTGTACATTTCTTTTTCAGAATGTGTTATCTTCTTAAAAAAAGAAAGGAAAAGAAAAATGAGAAAAATATGAAAAACAAGAAACAAATGTGTAGTGAAAATATTCTGTAACTTTGGATTAAGAAGTAACTGATCTTTTTAAAGGGAGAACTCATTTACTTTGTGCATGTTCTGATGGCCTGGATCCATCTTACGGACTGACCTCAGCATCCTTTTTTAAAGACTTTGGGTTTTGTTCCAATATTAGGATTTTTTTTTTAATTGGAGTTGAAGCAATAGGAGGATGAGAGATGGATTGTGCACGATTGTGTCTTGAGTGCAAAAATATTGCAGTTTGAAACTTGGACCTAAAGTATTGAAAATGAAACTTACAAATCCCAGTGCATTGTGTGACAGCAGCTTTTCCTATAGGATGTGCAGCATCACAAAGACTTCATCAGTGGGGTTGGGAGTGCTTGGAGCTTTGTCCTGTGCCACTCTGGGATGTCATGAACCAGGACTTCACCTGCCACCAGCCCAGGTCACCCTCTGCCATCGCAGCTCCTTGGGCTTTGTGTCCCCAGAGCAGACACAAAGTGTTTCTGCTGCTCCCCCTTTGCACAAATCCACAGAGCGCTGGGATTTTTCCAAGGCTCGTGTCTCCATTGGGCCATATTCCCAAAGAACCAGCAGCACATCCTGATGAATACGGCGAGTTATGTGGTCAGCTCCACTTCCTGCCTAGAAATCCTGAAATTGCTTCTAAATGCTGCTCCTTCAGCTCCTGGACACCTTCTCACACAGAGCTGGGAAAAAAATCCCCTGGCCACCGGCTAAAAGGTGAGTTATGCCCAAGTTAGAGCCCTGGGGGAAATCTCTGTCCCTCCCAGATGTTTTAATGTATCTGTACTTTGGGGTGTGCATGGATGCGTCTTGTATACAAAGGAAGGAGCGTGCAAGCAACGGGACTGACACTTTCAGGGCCCATGCTATTCCATACCCATGGGTACAGAGATATTATGGAAACCCTGGCACACTCAGAGCCTTCTGTCCATGGGTACAGAGACATCCAAGAGCACCTGGCACACACAGAGCCTTCTGTCCATGGATACAGAGACATCCAAGAGCCCCTGGCACACACAGAGCCTTCTGTCCATGGGTACAGAGACATCCAAGAGCCCCTGGCACACACAGAGCCTTCTGTCCATGGGTACAGAGACATCCAAGAGCCCCTGGCACACACAGAGCCTTCTGTCCATGGGTACAGAGACATCCAAGAGCCCCTGGCACACACAGAGCCTTCTGTCCATGGGTACAGAGACATCCAAGAGCCCCTGGCACACACAGAGCCTTCTGTCCATGGGTACAGAGACATCCAAGAGCCCCTGGCACACACAGAGCCTTCTGTCCATGGGTACAGAGACATCCAAGAGCCCCTGACACACACAGGCCTGGCACACACAGGCCTTGCAGCACAGATTGCTTTCCCCACAGGCTGCAGGAGATGAGAACACAACACTTGCCAACACTGACTGCAAGCCACAGCTCTGGGTGCTCCCTGTGAACCTCAGTTCTGGGACCACTGTCTGCCCCAAGCTTCAGGGGCTGCAGTGGGAGCCCGGCTGGGCTCTGCCCTGGGGCCATCCTGCAGGGACAGCTGCAAACAGCGAGCATTCCCTTGCCACAAAGAGCCAAGCCAGGGCTGCAGGGCAGCTGCTCCAGCCTGGACTGCACTGCTGAGTGCTGTGCTCTGGGGCTGGGGCTCCCCGCACAGGGGACTGGACTGGTGTGCCACAGGAGACAGAGAAGCTGCAGCTTCAGCCTAACTGAGGTGGGTGCGTGGGCTGGGAAGAGTGGGGAGGCTCAAGGGGATTCACAGAGCTCATCCTGCTGCAAGGACGAGGACAAGGGAGTGGGAACTCAGCAGTGAGGAGAGCTGAGGGCTGGAGAGCAGCTCTGAATGACACTAAAATCCCACTGGACCTCTGAGACATTGCTGCTCCTCAGCCAGTGACAGGATGAGTCCCTAAGCCTGGGGCTCAGCCTTCCTTGTGGTGAGGGGCATCAAGGAAGGCAACAGTGTGATGGAGACTGCCATGGGCTGGGAACTCACTGGGGGAAAAGAGGGAGCAGTTGGGAAGTACAAGGCAGGTGGAGGAGAGAACTGTTCAGAGAAAGACTGAGCAACAGCTTGAGCAAGCTGCAAAA
>NW_027100479.1:0-44497 GCF_031753505.1 Anomalospiza imberbis | reverse complement strand
CGTCCTGGTCCGTATTGGTCCCTACTATCCATACTGGTCCATACTGGTCCATACAGGTCCGTTCTGGTCCGCACTGGTCCATACTGGTCCGCAATGGTCCGTACTGGTCCGTATTGGTCCCTACTATCCATACTGGTCCATACTGGTCCATACAGGTCTGTTCTGGTCCGCACTGGTCCATACTGGTCCGCAATGGTCCGTACTGGTCCGTACTGACCCATACTGGTCCGTACTGGTCCGTTCTGGTCTGCCCTTGTCCATACTGGTCCGTACTGGTCCGCACTGGTCCATACTGGTCCATACTGCTCCGTACTGGTCCGCACTGGTCCATACCGGTCCATACTGGTCCATAGTGCTCCGTACTGCCCCCTAGTGGTCCATATTGGTCACTAGTAGTCCGTACTGGTCCGTACTGGTCCGTTCTGCTCCGTACTGGTCCATAGTGGCCCGTACTGGTCCATTCTGGTCCGTACTGGTCCATAGTGTTCCGTGCTGGTCCATACTGGTCCATACTAGTCCGTTCTGGTCCGCACTGGTCCATACTGGTACGTTCTGTTCCATAGTGGTCCGTACTAGTCCGTACTTGTCCGTTCTGTTCCGCACTGGTCCGCACTGGTCCATACTGGTCCGTACTGGTCCGTACTGGTCCATACTGGTCCGTACTGGTCCATACTGGTCCATACTGGTCCGTTCTGGTCCGCACTGGTCCATACTGGTACGTTCTGTTCCATAGTGGTCCGTACAAGTCCGTACTTGTCCGTTCTGTTCCGCACTGGTCCGCACTGGTCCATACTGGTCCGCACTGGTCCATACTGGTCCGTACTGGTCCGTACTGGTCTGTTCTGGTCCGCACTGGTCCATACTGGTCCGTTCTGGTCCGTACTGTTCCATAGTGGTCCGTACTGGTCCGTTCTGGTCCGTACTGGTCCATAGTGGTCCGTACTGGTCCGTTCTGGTCCGTACTGGTCCATACTGGTCCGTAGTGTTCCCTACCGGTCCGTACTGGTCCCTACCAGTCCGTACTGGTCCGTTCTGGTACGTTCTGTTCCATAGTGGTCCGTACTAGTCCGTACTGGTCGGTTCTGGTCCGCACTGGTCCTCACTGGTCCATACTGGTCCGTCCTGGTCCGTACGGGTCCACACTGCTCCGTACTGCCCCGTTGTGGTCCATACTGGTCCCTAGTATTCCGTACTGGTCCGTGCTGGCCGTTCTGGTCCGTTCTGTTCCGCACTGGTCCGCACTGGTCCATACTGGTCCGCACTGGTCCGTACTGGTCTGTTCTGGTCCGTACTGGTCTGTTCTGGTCCGCACTGGTCCATACTGGTCCGTACTGGTCCGTACTGGTCCATACTGGTCCGTACTGGTCCATACTGGTCCATACTGGTCCGTTCTGGTCCGCACTGGTCCATACTGGTACGTTCTGCTCCATAGTTGTCTGTACTAGTCCATGCTTGTCCGTTCTGTTCCGCACTGGTCCGTACTGGTCCATACTGGTCCGCACTGGTCCATACTGGTCCGTACTGGTCCGTACTGGTCTGTTCTAGTCCGCACTGGTCCATACTGGTCCGTACTGGTCCGTTCTGCTCCATACTGGTCTGTAGTGGTCCGTACTGGTCCATACTGGTCCGTAGAGTTCCCTATTGGTCCGTTCTGGTCCGTACTGGTCCATACTGGTCCATACTGGTCCGTACTGGTCCATACTGGTCCATACTGGTCCGTACTGGTCCGTCCTGGTCCGTATTGGTCCCTACTATCCATACTGGTCCATACTGGTCCATACAGGTCCGTTCTGGTCCGCACTGGTCCATACTGGTCCGCAATGGTCCGTACTGGTCCGTACTGACCCATACTGGTCCGTACTGGTCCGTACCGGTCCGTACCCGTCCATACTGGTCCGTACTGGTCCATACTGGTCCGCACTGGTCCATACTGGTCCGTACTGGTCCATAGTGTTCCGTGCTGGTCCATACTGGTCCATACTGGTCCGTTCTGGTCCGCACTGGTCCATACTGGTACGTTCTGTTCCATAGTGGTCCGTACTAGTCCGTACTTGTCCGTTCTGTTCCGCACTGGTCCGCACTGGTCCATACTGGTCCGCACTGGTCCATACTGGTCCGTACTGGTCCGTACTGGTCTGTTCTGGTCCGCACTGGTCCATACTGGTCCGTTCTGGTCCGTACTGTTCCATAGTGGTCCGTACTGGTCCGTTCTGGTCCGTACTGGTCCATAGTGGTCCGTACTGGTCCGTTCTGGTCCGTACTGGTCCATACTGGTCCGTAGTGTTCCCTACCGGTCCGTACTGGTCCCTACCAGTCCGTACTGGTCCGTTCTGGTACGTTCTGTTCCATAGTGGTCCGTACTAGTCCGTACTGGTCGGTTCTGGTCCGCACTGGTCCTCACTGGTCCATACTGGTCCGTCCTGGTCCGTACGGGTCCACACTGCTCCGTACTGCCCCGTTGTGGTCCATACTGGTCCCTAGTATTCCGTACTGGTCCGTGCTGGCCGTTCTGGTCCGTTCTGTTCCGCACTGGTCCGCACTGGTCCATACTGGTCCGCACTGGTCCGTACTGGTCTGTTCTGGTCCGTACTGGTCTGTTCTGGTCCGCACTGGTCCATACTGGTCCGTACTGGTCCGTACTGGTCCATACTGGTCCGTACTGGTCCATACTGGTCCATACAGGTCCGTTCTGGTCCGCACTGGTCCATACTGGTTCGTTCTGTTCCATAGTTGTCTGTACTAGTCCGTGCTTGTCCGTTCTGTTCCGCACTGGTCCGTACTGGTCCATACTGGTCCGCACTGGTCCATACTGGTCCGTACTGGTCGGTACTTGTCTGTTCTGGTCCGCACTGGTCCATACTGGTCCGTACTGGTCCGTTCTGCTCCATACTGGTCTGTAGTGGTCCGTACTGGTCCATACTGGTCCGTAGAGTTCCCTATTGGTCCGTTCTGGTCCGTACTGGTCCATACTGGTCCATACTGGTCCGTACTGGTCCATACTGGTCCATACTGGTCCGTACTGGTCCGTCCTGGTCCGTATTGGTCCCTACTATCCATACTGGTCCATACTGGTCCATACAGGTCCGTTCTGGTCCGCACTGGTCCATACTGGTCCGCAATGGTCCGTACTGGTCCGTACTGACCCATACTGGTCCGTACTGGTCCGTACCGGTCCGTACCCGTCCATACTGGTCCGTACTGGTCCATACTTGTCTGTACTGGTCTATTCTGGTCCGTACTGGTCCATAGTGTTCCGTGCTGGTCCGTACTGGTCCGTTCTGGTCTGCCCTTGTCCATACTGGTCCGTACTGGTACGCACTGGTCCATACTGGTCCATACTGCTCCGTACTGGTCCGCACTGGTCCATACCGGTCCATACTGGTCCGTACTGGTCCGTACTGGTCTGCCCTTGTCCATACTGGTCCGTACTGGTCCGCACTGCTCCATACTGGTCCATAGTGCTCCGTACTGCCCCCTAGTGGTCCATATTGGTCACTAGTAGTCCGTACTGGTCCGTACTGGTCCGTTCTGCTCCGTACTGGTCCATAGTGGCCCGTACTGGTCCATTCTGGTCCGTACTGGTCCATAGTGTTCCGTGCTGGTCCATTCTGGTCCGTACTGGTCCATAGTGTTCCGTGTTGGTCCATACTGGTCCATACTGGTCCGTTCTGGTCCCGCACTGGTCCATACTGGTACGTTCTGTTCCATACTGGTCCGTACTAATCCGTACTTGTCCGTTCTGTTCCGCACTGGTCCGCACTGGTCCTTACTGGTCCGCACTGGTCCATACTGGTCCGTACTGGTCCGTACTGGTCTGTTCTGGTCCGCACTGGTCCATACTGGTCCGTTCTGGTCCGTACTGTTCCATAGTGGTCCGTTCTGGTCCGTTCTGGTCCGTACTGGTCCATAGTGGTCCGTACTGGTCCGTTCTGGTCCGTACTGGTCCATAATGATCCGTACTGGTCCCTACCGGTCCGTACTGGTCCTTACCAGTCCGTACTGGTCCGTTCTGGTACGTTCTGTTCCATAGTGATCCGTACTAGTCCGTACTGGTCCGTTCTGGTACGTTCTGTTCCATAGTGGTCCGTACTAGTCCGTACTGGTCGGTTCTGGTCCGCAGTGGTCCTCGCTGGTCCATACTGCTCCGTCCTGGTCCGTACTGGTCCATAGTGCTCTGTACTCCCCCCTTGTGGTCCGTACTGGTCCCTAGTATTCCGTACTGGTCCGTACTGGTCCGTTCTGGTCCGTACTGGTCCATAGTGGTCCGTACTGGTCTATTCTGGTCCGTACTGGTCCATAGTGTTCCGTGCTGGTCCATACTGGTCCGTACTGGTCCGTTCTGGTCTGCCCTTGTCCATACTGGTCCATACTGGTCCGCACTGGTCCATACTGGTCCATACTGGTCCGTACTGGTCCTTACTGGTCCATACCGGTCCATACTGGTCCGTACTGGTCCATATTGGTCTGCCCTTGTCCATACTGGTCCGTACTGGTCAGTACTGGTCCGTACTGGTCCATAGTGCTCCGTACTGCCCCCTAGTGGTCCGTACTGACCCCTAGTGGTCCGTACTGGTCACTAGTAGTCCGTACTGGTCCGAACTGGTCCGTTCTGGTCCGTTCTGCTCCGTACTGGTCCATAGTGGTCCATTCTGGTCCGTACTGGTCCATAGTGTTCCGTGCTGGTCCATACTGGTCCATACTGGTCCGTTCTGGTCCGCACTTGTCCATACTGGTACGTTCTGTTCCATACTGGTCCGTACTAGTCCGTACTTGTCCGTTCTGTTCCGCACTGGTCCGCACTGGTCCATACTGGTCCGCACTGGTCCATACTGGTCCGTACTGGTCCGTACTGGTCTGTTCTGGTCCGCACTGGTCCATACTGGTCCGTTCTGGTCCGTACTGTTCCATAGTGGTCCGTACTGGTCCGTTCTGGTCCGTACTGGTCCATAGTGGTCCGTACTGGTCCGTTCTGGTCCTTACTGGTCCGTACTGGTCCGTAGTGTTCCCTACCGGTCCGTACTGGTCCCTACCAGTCCGTACTGGCCTGTTCTGGTACGTTCTGTTCCATAGTGGTCCGTACTAGTCCGTACTGGTCGGTTCTGGTCCGCACTGGTCCTCACTGGTCCATACTGGTCCGTCCTGGTCCGTACGGGTCCACACTGCTCCGTACTGCCTTGTTGTGGTCCATACTGGTCCCTAGTATTCCGTACTGGTCCGTGCTGGCCGTTCTGGTCCGTTCTGTTCCGCACTGGTCCGCACTGGTCCATACTGGTCCGTGCTGGTCCGTACTGGTCTGTTCTGGTCCGTACTGGTCTGTTCTGGTCCGCACTGGTCCATACTGGTCCGTACTGGTCCGTACTGGTCCACACTGGTCCGTACTGGTCCATACTGGTCCATACTGGTCCGTCTCTGGTCCGCACTGGTCCATACTGGTACGTTCTGTTCCATAGTTTCTGTACTAGTCCGTGCTTGTCCGTTCTGTTCCGCACTGGTCCGTACTGGTCCATACTGGTCCGCACTGGTCCATACTGGTCCGTACTGGTCCGTACTGGTCTGTTCTAGTCCGCACTGGTCCATACTGGTCCGTACTGGTCCGTTCTGCTCCATACTGGTCTGTAGTGGTCCGTACTGGTCCATACTGGTCCGTAGAGTTCCCTATTGGTCCGTTCTGGTCCGTACTGGTCCATACTGGTCCATACTGGTCCGTACTGGTCCATACTGGTCCATACTGGTCCGTACTGGTCCGTCCTGGTCCGTATTGTTCCCTACTATCCATACTGGTCCATACTGGTCCATACAGGTCCGTTCTGGTCCGCACTGGTCCATACTGGTCCGCAATGGTCCGTACTGGTCCGTACTGACCCATACTGGTCCGTACTGGTCCGTACCGGTCCGTACCCGTCCATACTGGTCCGTACTGGTCCATACTAGTCTGTACTGGTCTATTCTGGTCCGTACTGGTCCATAGTGTTCCGTGCTGGTCCGTACTGGTCCGTTCTGGTCTGCCCTTGTCCATACTGGTCCGTACTGGTCTGCACTGGTCCATACTGGTCCATACTGCTCCGTACTGGTCCGCACTGGTCCATACCGGTCCATACTGGTCCGTACTGGTCCGTACTGGTCTGCCCTTGTCCATACTGGTCGTACTGGTCCGCACTGCTCCATACTGGTCCATAGTGCTCCGTACTGCCCCCTAGTGGTCCATATTGGTCACTAGTAGTCCGTACTGGTCCGTACTGGTCCGTTCTGCTCCGTACTGGTCCATAGTGGCCCGTACTGGTCCATTCTGGTCCGTACTGGTCCATAGTGTTCCGTGCTGGTCCATTCTGGTCCGTACTGGTCCATAGTGTTCCGTGTTGGTCCATACTGGTCCATACTGGTCCGTTCTGGTCCGCACTGGTCCATACTGGTACGTTCTGTTCCATACTGGTCCGTACTAATCCGTACTTGTCCGTTCTGTTCCGCACTGGTCCGCACTGGTCCTTACTGGTCCGCACTGGTCCATACTGGTCCGTACTGGTCCGTACTGGTCTGTTCTGGTCCGCACTGGTCCATACTGGTCCGTTCTGGTCCGTACTGTTCCATAGTGGTCCGTACTGCTCCGTTCTGGTCCGTACTGGTCCATAGTGGTCCGTACTGGTCCGTTCTGGTCCCTACTGGCCCATAATGGTCCGTACTGGTCCCTACCGGTCCGTACTGGTCCTTACCAGTCCGTACTGGTCCGTTCTGGTACGTTCTGTTCCATAGTGATCCGTACTAGTCCGTACTGGTCCGTTCTGGTACGTTCTGTTCCATAGTGGTCCGTACTAGTCCGTACTGGTCGGTTCTGGTCCGCAGTGGTCCTCGCTGGTCCATACTGGTCCGTCCTGGTCCGTACCGGTCCATAGTGCTCTGTACTCCCCCCTTGTGGTCCGTACTGGTCCCTAGTATTCCGTACTGGTCCGTACTGGTCCGTTCTGGTCCGTACTGGTCCATAGTGGTCCGTACTGGTCTATTCTGGTCCGTACTGGTCCATAGTGTTCCGTGCTGGTCCATACTGGTCCGTACTGGTCCGTTCTGGTCTGCCCTTGTCCATACTGGTCCATACTGGTCCGCACTGGTCCATACTGGTCCATACTGGGTCCGTACTGGTCCATACTGGTCGGTACTGGTCCGTACTGGTCCATAGTGCTCCGTGCTGGTCCATACTGGTCCGTACTGGTCCGTTCTGGTCTGCCCTTGTCCATACTGGTCCATACTGGTCCGCACTGGTCCATACTGGTCCATACTGGTCCATACTGGTCCGTACTGGTCCGTACTGGTCCGTACTGGTCCATAGTGCTCCGTACTGCCCTCTAGTGGTCCGTACTGGTCACTAGTAGTCCGTACTGGTCCGTACTGGTCCGTTCTGGTCCGTTCTGCTCCGTACTGGTCCATAGTGGTCCATTCTGGTCCGTACTGGTCCATAGTGTTCCGTGCTGGTCCATACTGGTCCATACTGGTCCGTTCTGGTCCGCACTGGTCCATACTGGTACGTTCTGTTCCATACTGGTCCGTACTAGTCCGTACTTGTCCGTTCTGTTCCGCACTGGTCCGCACTGGTCCATACTGGTCCGCACTGTCCATACTGGTCCGTACTGGTCCGTACTGGTCTGTTCTGGTCCGCACTGGTCCATACTGGTCCGTTCTGGTCCGTACTGTTCCATAGTGGTCCGTACTGGTCCGTTCTGGTCCGTACTGGTCCATAGTGGTCCGTACTGGTCCGTTCTGGTCCGTACTGGTCCATACTGGTCCGTAGTGTTCCCTACCGGTCCGTACTGGTCCCTACCAGTCCGTACTGGTCCGTTCTGGTACGTTCTGTTCCATAGTGGTCCGTACTAGTCCGTACTGGTCGGTTCTGGTCCGCACTGGTCCTCACTGGTCCATACTGCTCCGTCCTGGTCCGTACTGGTCCACACTGCTCCGTACTGCCCCCTTGTGGTCCGTACTGGTCCCTAGTATTCCGTACTGGTCCGTGCTGGCCGTTCTGGTCCGTTCTGTTCCGCACTGGTCCGCACTGGTCCATACTGGTCCGCACTGGTCCATACTGGTCCGTTCTGGTCCGTACTGGTCTGTTCTGGTCCGCACTGGTCCATACTGGTCCGTTCTGGTCCGCACTGGTCTGTTCTGGTCCGCACTGGTCCATACTGGTCCGTACTGGTCCATACTGGTCCATACTGGTCCGCTCTGGTCCGCAATGGTCCATACTGGTACGTTCTGTTCCATAGTTGTCTGTACTAGTCCGTGCTTGTCCGTTCTGTTCCGCACTGGTCCGCACTGGTCCATACTGGTCCGCACTGGTCCATACTGGTCCGTACTGGTCCGTACTGGTCTGTTCTGGTCCGTACTGTTCCATAGTGGTCCGTACTGGTCCATACTGGTCCATACTGGTCCGCTCTGGTCCGCAATGGTCCATACTGGTACGTTCTGTTCCATAATTGTCTGTACTAGTCCGTGCTTGTCCGTTCTGTTCCGCACTGGTCCGTACTGGTCCATACTGGTCCGCACTGGTCCATACTGGTCCGTACTGGTCCGTACTGGTCTGTTCTGGTCTGCACTGGTCCATACTGGTCCGTACTGGTCCGTTCTGCTCCATACTGGTCTGTAGTGGTTTGTACTGGTCCATACTGGTCCGTAGAGTTCCCTATTGGTCCGTTCTGGTCCGTACTGGTCCATACTGGTCCATACTGGTCCGTACTGGTCCATACTGGTCCATACTGGTCCGTACCGGTCCATACTGGTCCGTACTGGTCCATACTGGTCTGCCCTTGTCCATACTGGTCCGTAGTGGTCCGTACTGGTCCGTACTGGTCCGCTCTGGTCCATACTGGTCCGTACTGGTCCATACTGGTCCACACTTGTCCGGTCTGGTCCGTACTGGTCCATACTAGTCCGTACTGGTCCGTACTGGTCCGCTCGGGTCCATACTGGTCCATAGTGGTCCGTTCTGGTCCGTACTGGTCCGTACTGGTCCGCCCTGGACTGTTCTGGTCCATACTGGTCCGTCCTGGTCCGCAATGGCCCGTACTGGTCCGCAATGGTCCGTACTGGTCCGTACTGGCCAATACTGGTCCGTACTGGTCCGTACCGGTCCATACCGGTCCATACTGGTCCGTACTGGTCCGTTCTGTTCTGCCCTTTGTCCATACTGGTCCGTACTGGTCCGTACTGGTCTGTTCTGGTCCGCACTGGTCCATACTGTTCCTTTCTTGTCCGTACTGTTCCATAGTGGTCCGTACTGGTCCGTTCTGGTCTGCCCTTGTCCATACTGGTCCGTACTGGTCCGTTCTGGTCCGTACTGGTCCATACTGGTCCGTACTGGTCCCTACCGGTCCGTACTGGTCCCTACCAGTCCGTACTGGTCCGTTCTGGTCCGTTCTGTTCCATAGTGGTCCGTACTAGTCCGTACTGGTCGGTTCTGGTCCGCACTGTTCCTCGCTGGTCCATACTGGTCCGTCCTGGTCCGTACTGGTCCACACTGCTCCGTACTGCCCCCTTGTGGTCCGTACTGGTCCCTAGTATTCCGTACTGGTCCGTACTGGTCCGTTCTGGTCCGTTCTGTTCCGCACTGGTCCGCACTGGTCCATAATGGTCCGCACTGGTCCATACTGGTCCTTTCTGGTCCGCACTGGTCTGTTCTGGTCCGCACTGGTCCATACTGGTCCGTACTGGTCCGTTCTGGTCCGTACTGGTCTGTTCTGGTCCGCACTGGTCCGTACTGGTCCGTAACCATCCATACTGGTCCGTACTGGTCTGTTCTGGTCTGCCCTTGTCCATACTGGTCCGTACTGGTCCGCACTGGTCCATACTGGTCCATACTGCTACGTACTGGTCCGCACTGGTCCATACCGGTCCATACTGGTCCGTACTGGTCCGTACTGGTCTGCCCTTGTCCATACTGGTCCGTTCTGGTCTGTACTGGTCTGTTCTGGTCCGCACTGGTCCGTACTGGTCCGTAGTGTTCCCTATGGGTCCGTTCTGGTCCGTCCTGGTCCATACTGGTCCATACTGGTCCGTACTGGTCCATACTGGTCCATACTGGTCCGTACTGGTCCGCACTGGTCCATACTGGTACGTTCTGTTCCATAGTTGTCTGTACTAGTCCGTGCTTGTCCGTTCTGTTCCGCACTGGTCCGTACTGGTCCATACTGGTCCGCACTGGTCCATACTGGTCCGTACTGGTCCGTACTGGTCTGTTCTGGTCCGCACTGGTCCATACTGGTCCGTACTGGTCCGTACTGGTCTGTAGTGGTCCGTACTGGTCCGTACTGGTCCGTACTGGTCCATTGTGGTCCGTTCTGGTCTGTACTGGTCAATACTGGTCCGTCCTGGACTGTTCTGGTCCATACAGGTCCGTTATGGTCCTCACTGGTCCATACTGGTCCGTACTTGTCCGTACCGGTCCATACCGGTCCATACTGGTCCGTACTGGTCCGTTCTGTTCTGCCCTTGTCCATACTGGTCCGTACTGGTCCGCACTGGTCCATACTGGTCCATACTGGTCCGTACTGGTCCGTACTGGTCTGTTCTGCTCCGTACTGGTCCATACTGGTCCGTTCTGGTCCGTACTGTTCCATAGTGGTCCGTTCTGGTACGTTCTGGTCTGTACTGGTCCATACTGGTCCGTACTGGTCCTTTCTGGTCCGTACTGGTCCATAGTGTTCCGTACTTGTCCCTACTGTTCCGTACTGGTCCCTACCAGTCCGTACTGGTCCGTTCTGGTCCGTTCTGTTCCATAGTGGTCCGTACTAGTCCGTACTGGTCGGTTCTGGTCCGCAGTGGTCCTCGCTGGTCCATACTGCTCCGTCCTGGTCCGTACTGGTCCATAGTGCTCTGTACTCCCCCCTTGTGGTCCGTACTGGTCCCTAGTATTCCGTACTGGTCCGTACTGGTCCGTTCTGGTCCGTACTGGTCCATAGTGGTCCGTACTGGTCTATTCTGGTCCGTACTGGTCCATAGTGTTCCGTGCTGGTCCATACTGGTCCGTACTGGTCCGTTCTGGTCTGCCCTTGTCCATACTGGTCCATACTGGTCCGCACTGGTCCATACTGGTCCATACTGGTCCGTACTGGTCCTTACTGGTCCATACCGGTCCATACTGGTCCGTACTGGTCCATACTGGTCTGCCCTTGTCCATACTGGTCCGTACTGGTCCGTACTGGTCCGTACTGGTCCATAGTGCTCCGTACTGCCCCCTAGTGGTCCGTACTGACCCCTAGTGGTCCGTACTGGTCACTAGTAGTCCGTACTGGTCCGTACTGGTCCGTTCTGGTCCGTTCTGCTCCGTACTGGTCCATAGTGGTCCATTCTGGTCCGTACTGGTCCATAGTGTTCCGTGCTGGTCCATACTGGTCCATACTGGTCCGTTCTGGTCCGCACTGGTCCATACTGGTACGTTCTGTTCCATACTGGTCCGTACTAGTCCGTACTTGTCCGTTCTGTTCCGCACTGGTCCGCACTGGTCCATACTGGTCTGCACTGGTCCATACTGGTCCGTACTGGTCCGTACTGGTCTGTTCTGGTCCGCACTGGTCCATACTGGTCCGTTCTGGTCCGTACTGTTCCATAGTGGTCCGTACTGGTCCGTTCTGGTCCGTACTGGTCCATAGTGGTCCGTACTGGTCCGTTCTGGTCCGTACTGGTCCATACTGGTCCGTAGTGTTCCCTACCGGTCCGTACTGGTCCCTACCAGTCCGTACTGGTCCGTTCTGGTACGTTCTGTTCCATAGTGGTCCGTACTAGTCCGTACTGGTCGGTTCTGGTCCGCACTGGTCCTCACTGGTCCATACTGGTCCGTCCTGGTCCGTACGGGTCCACACTGCTCCGTACTGCCCCGTTGTGGTCCATACTGGTCCCTAGTATTCCGTACTGGTCCGTGCTGGCCGTTCTGGTCCGTTCTGTTCCGCACTGGTCCGCACTGGTCCATACTGGTCCGCACTGGTCCGTACTGGTCTGTTCTGGTCCGTACTGGTCTGTTCTGGTCCGCACTGGTCCATACTGGTCCGTACTGGTCCGTACTGGTCCATACTGGTCCGTACTGGTCCATACTGGTCCATACTGGTCCGTTCTGGTCCGCACTGGTCCATACTGGTACGTTCTGTTCCATAGTTGTCTGTACTAGTCCGTGCTTGTCCGTTCTGTTCCGCACTGGTCCGTACTGGTCCATACTGGTCCGCACTGGTCCATACTGGTCCGTACTGGTCCATAGTGTTCCGTGCTGGTCCATACTGGTCCATACTGGTCCGTTCTGGTCCGCACTGGTCCATACTGGTACGTTCTGTTCCATAGTGGTCCGTACTAGTCCGTACTTGTCCGTTCTGTTCCGCACTGGTCCGCACTGGTCCATACTGGTCCGCACTGGTCCATACTGGTCCGTACTGGTCCGTACTGGTCTGTTCTGGTCCGCACTGGTCCATACTGGTCCGTTCTGGTCCGTACTGTTCCATAGTGGTCCGTACTGGTCCGTTCTGGTCCGTACTGGTCCATAGTGGTCCGTACTGGTCCGTTCTGGTCCGTACTGGTCCATACTGGTCCGTAGTGTTCCCTACCGGTCCGTACTGGTCCCTACCAGTCCGTACTGGTCCGTTCTGGTACGTTCTGTTCCATAGTGGTCCGTACTAGTCCGTACTGGTCGGTTCTGGTCCGCACTGGTCCTCACTGGTCCATACTGGTCCGTCCTGGTCCGTACGGGTCCACACTGCTCCGTACTGCCTTGTTGTGGTCCATACTGGTCCCTAGTATTCCGTACTGGTCCGTGCTGGCCGTTCTGGTCCGTTCTGTTCCGCACTGGTCCGCACTGGTCCATACTGGTCCGCACTGGTCCGTACTGGTCTGTTCTGGTCCGT
Organism: Anomalospiza imberbis; assembly: GCF_031753505.1. Taxonomy (NCBI): domain Eukaryota; kingdom Metazoa; phylum Chordata; class Aves; order Passeriformes; family Viduidae; genus Anomalospiza; species Anomalospiza imberbis. The sequence goes on along the minus strand of NW_027100479.1, from coordinate 31,634 downwards.
ACTGGTCTGTTCTGGTCCGCACTGGTCCATACTGGTCCGTACTGGTCCGTACTGGTCCATACTGGTCCGTACTGGTCCATACTGGTCCATACAGGTCCGTTCTGGTCCGCACTGGTCCATACTGGTTCGTTCTGTTCCATAGTTGTCTGTACTAGTCCGTGCTTGTCCGTTCTGTTCCGCACTGGTCCGTACTGGTCCATACTGGTCCGCACTGGTCCATACTGGTCCGTACTGGTCGGTACTTGTCTGTTCTGGTCCGCACTGGTCCATACTGGTCCGTACTGGTCCGTTCTGCTCCATACTGGTCTGTAGTGGTCCGTACTGGTCCATACTGGTCCGTAGAGTTCCCTATTGGTCCGTTCTGGTCCGTACTGGTCCATACTGGTCCATACTGGTCCGTACTGGTCCATACTGGTCCATACTGGTCCGTACTGGTCCGTCCTGGTCCGTATTGTTCCCTACTATCCATACTGGTCCATACTGGTCCATACAGGTCCGTTCTGGTCCGCACTGGTCCATACTGGTCCGCAATGGTCCGTACTGGTCCGTACTGACCCATACTGGTCCGTACTGGTCCGTACCGGTCCGTACCCGTCCATACTGGTCCGTACTGGTCCATACTAGTCTGTACTGGTCTATTCTGGTCCGTACTGGTCCATAGTGTTCCGTGCTGGTCCGTACTGGTCCGTTCTGGTCTGCCCTTGTCCATACTGGTCCGTACTGGTACGCACTGGTCCATACTGGTCCATACTGCTCCGTACTGGTCCGCACTGGTCCATACCGGTCCATACTGGTCCGTACTGGTCCGTACTGGTCTGCCCTTGTCCATACTGGTCCGTACTGGTCCGCACTGCTCCATACTGGTCCATAGTGCTCCGTACTGCCCCCTAGTGGTCCATATTGGTCACTAGTAGTCCGTACTGGTCCGTACTGGTCCGTTCTGCTCCGTACTGGTCCATAGTGGCCCGTACTGGTCCATTCTGGTCCGTACTGGTCCATAGTGTTCCGTGCTGGTCCATTCTGGTCCGTACTGGTCCATAGTGTTCCGTGTTGGTCCATACTGGTCCATACTGGTCCGTTCTGGTCCGCACTGGTCCATACTGGTACGTTCTGTTCCATACTGGTCCGTACTAATCCGTACTTGTCCGTTCTGTTCCGCACTGGTCCGCACTGGTCCTTACTGGTCCGCACTGGTCCATACTGGTCCGTACTGGTCCGTACTGGTCTGTTCTGGTCCGCACTGGTCCATACTGGTCCGTTCTGGTCCGTACTGTTCCATAGCGGTCCGTACTGCTCCGTTCTGGTCCGTACTGGTCCATAGTGGTCCGTACTGGTCCGTTCTGGTCCGTACTGGTCCATAATGGTCCGTACTGGTCCCTACCGGTCCGTACTGGTCCTTACCAGTCCGTACTGGTCCGTTCTGGTACGTTCTGTTCCATAGTGATCCGTACTAGTCCGTACTGGTCCGTTCTGGTACGTTCTGTTCCATAGTGGTCCGTACTAGTCCGTACTGGTCGGTTCTGGTCCGCAGTGGTCCTCGCTGGTCCATACTGCTCCGTCCTGGTCCGTACTGGTCCATAGTGCTCTGTACTCCCCCCTTGTGGTCCGTACTGGTCCCTAGTATTCCGTACTGGTCCGTACTGGTCCGTTCTGGTCCGTACTGGTCCATAGTGGTCCGTACTGGTCTATTCTGGTCCGTACTGGTCCATAGTGTTCCGTGCTGGTCCATACTGGTCCGTACTGGTCCGTTCTGGTCTGCCCTTGTCCATACTGGTCCATACTGGTCCGCACTGGTCCATACTGGTCCATACTGGTCCGTACTGGTCCTTACTGGTCCATACCGGTCCATACTGGTCCGTACTGGTCCATACTGGTCTGCCCTTGTCCATACTGGTCCGTACTGGTCAGTACTGGTCCGTACTGGTCCATAGTGCTCCGTACTGCCCCCTAGTGGTCCGTACTGACCCCTAGTGGTCCGTACTGGTCACTAGTAGTCCGTACTGGTCCGAACTGGTCCGTTCTGGTCCGTTCTGCTCCGTACTGGTCCATAGTGGTCCATTCTGGTCCGTACTGGTCCATAGTGTTCCGTGCTGGTCCATACTGGTCCATACTGGTCCGTTCTGGTCCGCACTTGTCCATACTGGTACGTTCTGTTCCATACTGGTCCGTACTAGTCCGTACTTGTCCGTTCTGTTCCGCACTGGTCCGCACTGGTCCATACTGGTCCGCACTGGTCCATACTGGTCCGTACTGGTCCGTACTGGTCTGTTCTGGTCCGCACTGGTCCATACTGGTCCGTTCTGGTCCGTACTGTTCCATAGTGGTCCGTACTGGTCCGTTCTGGTCCGTACTGGTCCATAGTGGTCCGTACTGGTCCGTTCTGGTCCGTACTGGTCCATACTGGTCCGTAGTGTTCCCTACCGGTCCGTACTGGTCCCTACCAGTCCGTACTGGCCTGTTCTGGTACGTTCTGTTCCATAGTGGTCCGTACTAGTCCGTACTGGTCGGTTCTGGTCCGCACGGGTCCTCACTGGTCCATACTGGTCCGTCCTGGTCCGTACGGGTCCACACTGCTCCGTACTGCCTTGTTGTGGTCCATACTGGTCCCTAGTATTCCGTACTGGTCCGTGCTGGCCGTTCTGGTCCGTTCTGTTCCGCACTGGTCCGCACTGGTCCATACTGGTCCGTGCTGGTCCGTACTGGTCTGTTCTGGTCCGTACTGGTCTGTTCTGGTCCGCACTGGTCCATACTGGTCCGTACTGGTCCGTACTGGTCCATACTGGTCCGTACTGGTCCATACTGGTCCATACTGGTCCGTTCTGGTCCGCACTGGTCCATACTGGTACGTTCTGTTCCATAGTTGTCTGTACTAGTCCGTGCTTGTCCGTTCTGTTCCGCACTGGTCCGTACTGGTCCATACTGGTCCGCACTGGTCCATACTGGTCCGTACTGGTCCGTACTGGTCTGTTCTAGTCCGCACTGGTCCATACTGGTCCGTACTGGTCCGTTCTGCTCCATACTGGTCTGTAGTGGTCCGTACTGGTCCATACTGGTCCGTAGAGTTCCCTATTGGTCCGTTCTGGTCCGTACTGGTCCATACTGGTCCATACTGGTCCGTACTGGTCCATACTGGTCCATACTGGTCCGTACTGGTCCGTCCTGGTCCGTATTGTTCCCTACTATCCATACTGGTCCATACTGGTCCATACAGGTCCGTTCTGGTCCGCACTGGTCCATACTGGTCCGCAATGGTCCGTACTGGTCCGTACTGACCCATACTGGTCCGTACTGGTCCGTACCGGTCCGTACTGGTCCATACTGGTCCGTACTGGTCCATACTAGTCTGTACTGGTCTATTCTGGTCCGTACTGGTCCATAGTGTTCCGTGCTGGTCCGTACTGGTCCGTTCTGGTCTGCCCTTGTCCATACTGGTCCGTACTGGTCTGCACTGGTCCATACTGGTCCATACTGCTCCGTACTGGTCCGCACTGGTCCATACCGGTCCATACTGGTCCGTACTGGTCCGTACTGGTCTGCCCTTGTCCATACTGGTCCGTACTGGTCCGCACTGCTCCATACTGGTCCATAGTGCTCCGTACTGCCCCCTAGTGGTCCATATTGGTCACTAGTAGTCCGTACTGGTCCGTACTGGTCCGTTCTGCTCCGTACTGGTCCATAGTGGCCCGTACTGGTCCATTCTGGTCCGTACTGGTCCATAGTGTTCCGTGCTGGTCCATTCTGGTCCGTACTGGTCCATAGTGTTCCGTGTTGGTCCATACTGGTCCATACTGGTCCGTTCTGGTCCGCACTGGTCCATACTGGTACGTTCTGTTCCATACTGGTCCGTACTAATCCGTACTTGTCCGTTCTGTTCCGCACTGGTCCGCACTGGTCCTTACTGGTCCGCACTGGTCCATACTGGTCCGTACTGGTCCGTACTGGTCTGTTCTGGTCCGCACTGGTCCATACTGGTCCGTTCTGGTCCGTACTGTTCCATAGTGGTCCGTACTGGTCCGTTCTGGTCCGTACTGGTCCATAGTGGTCCGTACTGGTCCGTTCTGGTCCCTACTGGCCCATAATGGTCCGTACTGGACCCTACCGGTCCGTACTGGTCCTTACCAGTCCGTACTGGTCCGTTCTGGTACGTTCTGTTCCATAGTGATCCGTACTAGTCCGTACTGGTCCGTTCTGGTACGTTCTGTTCCATAGTGGTCCGTACTAGTCCGTACTGGTCGGTTCTGGTCCGCAGTGGTCCTCGCTGGTCCATACTGGTCCGTCCTGGTCCGTACCGGTCCATAGTGCTCTGTACTCCCCCCTTGTGGTCCGTACTGGTCCCTAGTATTCCGTACTGGTCCGTACTGGTCCGTTCTGGTCCGTACTGGTCCATAGTGGTCCGTACTGGTCTATTCTGGTCCGTACTGGTCCATAGTGTTCCGTGCTGGTCCATACTGGTCCGTACTGGTCCGTTCTGGTCTGCCCTTGTCCATACTGGTCCATACTGGTCCGCACTGGTCCATACTGGTCCATACTGGTCCGTACTGGTCCATACTGGTCGGTACTGGTCCGTACTGGTCCATAGTGCTCCGTGCTGGTCCATACTGGTCCGTACTGGTCCGTTCTGGTCTGCCCTTGTCCATACTGGTCCATACTGGTCCGCACTGGTCCATACTGGTCCATACTGGTCCATACTGGTCCGTACTGGTCCGTACTGGTCCGTACTGGTCCATAGTGCTCCGTACTGCCCTCTAGTGGTCCGTACTGGTCACTAGTAGTCCGTACTGGTCCGTACTGGTCCGTTCTGGTCCGTTCTGCTCCGTACTGGTCCATAGTGGTCCATTCTGGTCCGTACTGGTCCATAGTGTTCCGTGCTGGTCCATACTGGTCCATACTGGTCCGTTCTGGTCCGCACTGGTCCATACTGGTACGTTCTGTTCCATACTGGTCCGTACTAGTCCGTACTTGTCCGTTCTGTTCCGCACTGGTCCGCACTGGTCCATACTGGTCCGCACTGGTCCATACTGGTCCGTACTGGTCCGTACTGGTCTGTTCTGGTCCGCACTGGTCCATACTGGTCCGTTCTGGTCCGTACTGTTCCATAGTGGTCCGTACTGGTCCGTTCTGGTCCGTACTGGTCCATAGTGGTCCGTTCTGCTCCGTTCTGGTCCGTACTGGTCCATACTGGTCCGTAGTGTTCCCTACCGGTCCGTACTGGTCCCTACCAGTCCGTACTGGTCCGTTCTGGTACGTTCTGTTCCATAGTGGTCCGTACTAGTCCGTACTGGTCGGTTCTGGTCCGCACTGGTCCTCACTGGTCCATACTGGTCCGTCCTGGTCCGTACGGGTCCACACTGCTCCGTACTGCCCCGTTGTGGTCCGTACTGGTCCCTAGTATTCCGTACTGGTCCGTGCTGGCCGTTCTGGTCCGTTCTGTTCCGCACTGGTCCGCACTGGTCCATACTGGTCCGCACTGGTCCATACTGGTCCGTTCTGGTCCGTACTGGTCTGTTCTGGTCCGCACTGGTCCATACTGGTCCGTTCTGGTCCGCACTGGTCTGTTCTGGTCCGCACTGGTCCATACTGGTCCGTACTGGTCCATACTGGTCCATACTGGTCCGCTCTGGTCCGCAATGGTCCATACTGGTACGTTCTGTTCCATAGTTGTCTGTACTAGTCCGTGCTTGTCCGTTCTGTTCCGCACTGGTCCGCACTGGTCCATACTGGTCCGCACTGGTCCATACTGGTCCGTACTGGTCCGTACTGGTCTGTTCTGGTCCGTACTGTTCCATAGTGGTCCGTACTGGTCCATACTGGTCCATACTGGTCCGCTCTGGTCCGCAATGGTCCATACTGGTACGTTCTGTTCCATAATTGTCTGTACTAGTCCGTGCTTGTCCGTTCTGTTCCGCACTGGTCCGTACTGGTCCATACTGGTCCGCACTGGTCCATACTGGTCCGTACTGGTCCGTACTGGTCTGTTCTGGTCTGCACTGGTCCATACTGGTCCGTACTGGTCCGTTCTGCTCCATACTGGTCTGTAGTGGTCCGTACTGGTCCATACTGGTCCGTAGAGTTCCCTATTGGTCCGTTCTGGTCCGTACTGGTCCATACTGGTCCATACTGGTCCGTACTGGTCCATACTGGTCCATACTGGTCCGTACCGGTCCATACTGGTCCGTACTGGTCCATACTGGTCTGCCCTTGTCCATACTGGTCCGTAGTGGTCCGTACTGGTCCGTACTGGTCCGCTCTGGTCCATACTGGTCCGTACTGGTCCATACTGGTCCACACTTGTCCGGTCTGGTCCGTACTGGTCCATACTAGTCCGTACTGGTCCGTACTGGTCCGCTCGGGTCCATACTGGTCCATAGTGGTCCGTTCTGGTCCGTACTGGTCCGTACTGGTCCGCCCTGGACTGTTCTGGTCCATACTGGTCCGTCCTGGTCCGCAATGGCCCGTACTGGTCCGCAATGGTCCGTACTGGTCCGTACTGGCCAATACTGGTCCGTACTGGTCCGTACCGGTCCATACCGGTCCATACTGGTCCGTACTGGTCCGTTCTGTTCTGCCCTTTGTCCATACTGGTCCGTACTGGTCCGTACTGGTCTGTTCTGGTCCGCACTGGTCCATACTGTTCCTTTCTTGTCCGTACTGTTCCATAGTGGTCCGTACTGGTCCGTTCTGGTCTGCCCTTGTCCATACTGGTCCGTACTGGTCCGTTCTGGTCCGTACTGGTCCATACTGGTCCGTACTGGTCCCTACCGGTCCGTACTGGTCCCTACCAGTCCGTACTGGTCCGTTCTGGTCCGTTCTGTTCCATAGTGGTCCGTACTAGTCCGTACTGGTCGGTTCTGGTCCGCACTGTTCCTCGCTGGTCCATACTGGTCCGTCCTGGTCCGTACTGGTCCACACTGCTCCGTACTGCCCCCTTGTGGTCCGTACTGGTCCCTAGTATTCCGTACTGGTCCGTACTGGTCCGTTCTGGTCCGTTCTGTTCCGCACTGGTCCGCACTGGTCCATAATGGTCCGCACTGGTCCATACTGGTCCTTTCTGGTCCGCACTGGTCTGTTCTGGTCCGCACTGGTCCATACTGGTCCGTACTGGTCCGTTCTGGTCCGTACTGGTCTGTTCTGGTCCGCACTGGTCCGTACTGGTCCGTAACCATCCATACTGGTCCGTACTGGTCTGTTCTGGTCTGCCCTTGTCCATACTGGTCCGTACTGGTCCGCACTGGTCCATACTGGTCCATACTGCTACGTACTGGTCCGCACTGGTCCATACCGGTCCATACTGGTCCGTACTGGTCCGTACTGGTCTGCCCTTGTCCATACTGGTCCGTTCTGGTCTGTACTGGTCTGTTCTGGTCCGCACTGGTCCGTACTGGTCCGTAGTGTTCCCTATGGGTCCGTTCTGGTCCGTCCTGGTCCATACTGGTCCATACTGGTCCGTACTGGTCCATAATGGTCCATACTGGTCCGTACTGGTCCGCACTGGTCCATACTGGTACGTTCTGTTCCATAGTTGTCTGTACTAGTCCGTGCTTGTCCGTTCTGTTCCGCACTGGTCCGTACTGGTCCATACTGGTCCGCACTGGTCCATACTGGTCCGTACTGGTCCGTACTGGTCTGTTCTGGTCCGCACTGGTCCATACTGGTCCGTACTGGTCCGTACTGGTCTGTAGTGGTCCGTACTGGTCCGTACTGGTCCGTACTGGTCCATTGTGGTCCGTTCTGGTCTGTACTGGTCATTACTGGTCCGTCCTGGACTGTTCTGGTCCATACAGGTCCGTTCTGGTCCGCACTGGTCCATACTGGTCCGCAATGGTCCGTACTGGTCCGTACTGGCCCATACTGGTCCGTACTTGTCCGTACCGGTCCATACCGGTCCATACTGGTCCGTACTGGTCCGTTCTGTTCTGCCCTTGTCCATACTGGTCCGTACTGGTCCGCACTGGTCCATACTGGTCCATACTGGTCCGTACTGGTCCGTACTGGTCTGTTCTGCTCCGTACTGGTCCATACTGGTCCGTTCTGGTCCGTACTGTTCCATAGTGGTCCGTTCTGGTACGTTCTGGTCTGTACTGGTCCATAGTGGTCCGTACTTGTCCTTTCTGGTCCGTACTGGTCCATAGTGTTCCGTACTTGTCCCTACTGTTCCGTACTGGTCCCTACCAGTCCGTACTGGTCCGTTCTGGTACGTTCTGTTCCATAGTGGTCCGTACTAGTCCGTACTGGTCGGTTCTGGTCCGCAGTGGTCCTCGCTGGTCCATACTGCTCCGTCCTGGTCCGTACTGGTCCATAGTGCTCTGTACTCCCCCCTTGTGGTCCGTACTGGTCCCTAGTATTCCGTACTGGTCCGTACTGGTCCGTTCTGGTCCGTACTGGTCCATAGTGGTCCGTACTGGTCTATTCTGGTCCGTACTGGTCCATAGTGTTCCGTGCTGGTCCATACTGGTCCGTACTGGTCCGTTCTGGTCTGCCCTTGTCCATACTGGTCCATACTGGTCCGCACTGGTCCATACTGGTCCATACTGGTCCGTACTGGTCCTTACTGGTCCATACCGGTCCATACTGGTCCGTACTGGTCCATACTGGTCTGCCCTTGTCCATACTGGTCCGTACTGGTCCGTACTGGTCCGTACTGGTCCATAGTGCTCCGTACTGCCCCCTAGTGGTCCGTACTGACCCCTAGTGGTCCGTACTGGTCACTAGTAGTCCGTACTGGTCCGTACTGGTCCGTTCTGGTCCGTTCTGCTCCGTACTGGTCCATAGTGGTCCATTCTGGTCCGTACTGGTCCATAGTGTTCCGTGCTGGTCCATACTGGTCCATACTGGTCCGTTCTGGTCCGCACTGGTCCATACTGGTACGTTCTGTTCCATACTGGTCCGTACTAGTCCGTACTTGTCCGTTCTGTTCCGCACTGGTCCGCACTGGTCCATACTGGTCCGTCCTGGTCCGTACGGGTCCACACTGCTCCGTACTGCCCCGTTGTGGTCCATACTGGTCCCTAGTATTCCGTACTGGTCCGTGCTGGCCGTTCTGGTCCGTTCTGTTCCGCACTGGTCCGCACTGGTCCATACTGGTCCGCACTGGTCCGTACTGGTCTGTTCTGGTCCGTACTGGTCTGTTCTGGTCCGCACTGGTCCGTACTGGTCCATACTGGTCCGCACTGGTCCATACTGGTCCGTACTGGTCCATAGTGTTCCGTGCTGGTCCATACTGGTCCATACTGGTCCGTTCTGGTCCGCACTGGTCCATACTGGTACGTTCTGTTCCATAGTGGTCCGTACTAGTCCGTACTTGTCCGTTCTGTTCCGCACTGGTCCGCACTGGTCCATACTGGTCCGCACTGGTCCATACTGGTCCGTACTGGTCCGTACTGGTCTGTTCTGGTCCGCACTGGTCCATACTGGTCCGTTCTGGTCCGTACTGTTCCATAGTGGTCCGTACTGGTCCGTTCTGGTCCGTACTGGTCCATAGTGGTCCGTACTGGTCCGTTCTGGTCCGTACTGGTCCATACTGGTCCGTAGTGTTCCCTACCGGTCCGTACTGGTCCCTACCAGTCCGTACTGGTCCGTTCTGGTACGTTCTGTTCCATAGTGGTCCGTACTAGTCCGTACTGGTCGGTTCTGGTCCGCACTGGTCCTCACTGGTCCATACTGGTCCGTCCTGGTCCGTACGGGTCCACACTGCTCCGTACTGCCCCGTTGTGGTCCATACTGGTCCCTAGTATTCCGTACTGGTCCGTGCTGCCGTTCTGGTCCGTTCTGTTCCGCACTGGTCCGCACTGGTCCATACTGGTCCGCACTGGTCCGTACTGGTCTGTTCTGGTCCGTACTGGTCTGTTCTGGTCCGCACTGGTCCATACTGGTCCGTACTGGTCCGTACTGGTCCATACTGGTCCGTACTGGTCCATACTGGTCCATACAGGTCCGTTCTGGTCCGCACTGGTCCATACTGGTCCGTACTGGTCCATACTGGTCCATACTGGTCCGTACTGGTCCTTTCTGGTCCGTACTGGTCCATAGTGTTCCGTACTTGTCCCTACTGTTCCGTACTGGTCCCTACCAGTCCGTACTGGTCCGTTCTGGTACGTTCTGTTCCATAGTGGTCCGTACTAGTCCGTACTGGTCGGTTCTGGTCCGCAGTGGTCCTCGCTGGTCCATACTGCTCCGTCCTGGTCCGTACTGGTCCATAGTGCTCTGTACTCCCCCCTTGTGGTCCGTACTGGTCCCTAGTATTCCGTACTGGTCCGTACTGGTCCGTTCTGGTCCGTACTGGTCCATAGTGGTCCGTACTGGTCTATTCTGGTCCGTACTGGTCCATAGTGTTCCGTGCTGGTCCATACTGGTCCGTACTGGTCCGTTCTGGTCTGCCCTTGTCCATACTGGTCCATACTGGTCCGCACTGGTCCATACTGGTCCATACTGGTCCGTACTGGTCCTTACTGGTCCATACCGGTCCATACTGGTCCGTACTGGTCCATACTGGTCTGCCCTTGTCCATACTGGTCCGTACTGGTCCGTACTGGTCCGTACTGGTCCATAGTGCTCCGTACTGCCCCTAGTGGTCCGTACTGACCCCTAGTGGTCCGTACTGGTCACTAGTAGTCCGTACTGGTCCGTACTGGTCCGTTCTGGTCCGTTCTGCTCCGTACTGGTCCATAGTGGTCCATTCTGGTCCGTACTGGTCCATAGTGTTCCGTGCTGGTCCATACTGGTCCATACTGGTCCGTTCTGGTCCGCACTGGTCCATACTGGTACGTTCTGTTCCATACTGGTCCGTACTAATCCGTACTTGTCCGTTCTGTTCCGCACTGGTCCGCACTGGTCCATACTGGTCCGTCCTGGTCCGTACGGGTCCACACTGCTCCGTACTGCCCCGTTGTGGTCCATACTGGTCCCTAGTATTCCGTACTGGTCCGTGCTGGCCGTTCTGGTCCGTTCTGTTCCGCACTGGTCCGCACTGGTCCATACTGGTCCGCACTGGTCCGTACTGGTCTGTTCTGGTCCGTACTGGTCTGTTCTGGTCCGCACTGGTCCATACTGGTCCGTACTGGTCCGTACTGGTCCATACTGGTCCGTACTGGTCCATACTGGTCCATACTGGTCCGTTCTGGTCCGCACTGGTCCATACTGGTACGTTCTGTTCCATAGTTGTCTGTACTAGTCCGTGCTTGTCCGTTCTGTTCCGCACTGGTCCGTACTGGTCCATACTGGTCCGCACTGGTCCATACTGGTCCGTACTGGTCCATAGTGTTCCGTGCTGGTCCATACTGGTCCATACTGGTCCGTTCTGGTCCGCACTGGTCCATACTGGTACGTTCTGTTCCATAGTGGTCCGTACTAGTCCGTACTTGTCCGTTCTGTTCCGCACTGGTCCGCACTGGTCCATACTGGTCCGCACTGGTCCATACTGGTCCGTACTGGTCCGTACTGGTCTGTTCTGGTCCGCACTGGTCCATACTGGTCCGTTCTGGTCCGTACTGTTCCATAGTGGTCCGTACTGGTCCGTTCTGGTCCGTACTGGTCCATAGTGGTCCGTACTGGTCCGTTCTGGTCCGTACTGGTCCATACTGGTCCGTAGTGTTCCCTACCGGTCCGTACTGGTCCCTACCAGTCCGTACTGGTCCGTTCTGGTACGTTCTGTTCCATAGTGGTCCGTACTAGTCCGTACTGGTCGGTTCTGGTCCGCACTGGTCCTCACTGGTCCATACTGGTCCGTCCTGGTCCGTACGGGTCCACACTGCTCCGTACTGCCCCGTTGTGGTCCATACTGGTCCCTAGTATTCCGTACTGGTCCGTGCTGGCCGTTCTGGTCCGTTCTGTTCCGCACTGGTCCGCACTGGTCCATACTGGTCCGCACTGGTCCGTACTGGTCTGTTCTGGTCCGTACTGGTCTGTTCTGGTCCGCACTGGTCCATACTGGTCCGTACTGGTCCGTACTGGTCCATACTGGTCCGTACTGGTCCATACTGGTCCATACAGGTCCGTTCTGGTCCGCACTGGTCCATACTGGTTCGTTCTGTTCCATAGTTGTCTGTACTAGTCCGTGCTTGTCCGTTCTGTTCCGCACTGGTCCGTACTGGTCCATACTGGTCCGCACTGGTCCATACTGGTCCGTACTGGTCGGTACTTGTCTGTTCTGGTCCGCACTGGTCCATACTGGTCCGTACTGGTCCGTTCTGCTCCATACTGGTCTGTAGTGGTCCGTACTGGTCCATACTGGTCCGTAGAGTTCCCTATTGGTCCGTTCTGGTCCGTACTGGTCCATACTGGTCCATACTGGTCCGTACTGGTCCATACTGGTCCATACTGGTCCGTACTGGTCCGTCCTGGTCCGTATTGGTCCCTACTATCCATACTGGTCCATACTGGTCCATACAGGTCCGTTCTGGTCCGCACTGGTCCATACTGGTCCGCAATGGTCCGTACTGGTCCGTACTGACCCATACTGGTCCGTACTGGTCCGTACCGGTCCGTACCCGTCCATACTGGTCCGTACTGGTCCATACTTGTCTGTACTGGTCTATTCTGGTCCGTACTGGTCCATAGTGTTCCGTGCTGGTCCGTACTGGTCCGTTCTGGTCTGCCCTTGTCCATACTGGTCCGTACTGGTACGCACTGGTCCATACTGGTCCATACTGCTCCGTACTGGTCCGCACTGGTCCATACCGGTCCATACTGGTCCGTACTGGTCCGTACTGGTCTGCCCTTGTCCATACTGGTCCGTACTGGTCCGCACTGCTCCATACTGGTCCATAGTGCTCCGTACTGCCCCCCTAGTGGTCCATATTGGTCACTAGTAGTCCGTACTGGTCCGTACTGGTCCGTTCTGCTCCGTACTGGTCCATAGTGGCCCGTACTGGTCCATTCTGGTCCGTACTGGTCCATAGTGTTCCGTGCTGGTCCATTCTGGTCCGTACTGGTCCATAGTGTTCCGTGTTGGTCCATACTGGTCCATACTGGTCCGTTCTGGTCCGCACTGGTCCATACTGGTACGTTCTGTTCCATACTGGTCCGTACTAATCCGTACTTGTCCGTTCTGTTCCGCACTGGTCCGCACTGGTCCTTACTGGTCCGCACTGGTCCATACTGGTCCGTACTGGTCCGTACTGGTCTGTTCTGGTCCGCACTGGTCCATACTGGTCCGTTCTGGTCCGTACTGTTCCATAGTGGTCCGTACTGCTCCGTTCTGGTCCGTACTGGTCCATAGTGGTCCGTACTGGTCCGTTCTGGTCCGTACTGGTCCATACTGGTCCGTAGTGTTCCCTACCGGTCCGTACTGGTCCCTACCAGTCCGTACTGGTCCGTTCTGGTACGTTCTGTTCCATAGTGATCCGTACTAGTCCGTACTGGTCCGTTCTGGTACGTTCTGTTCCATAGTGGTCCGTACTAGTCCGTACTGGTCGGTTCTGGTCCGCAGTGGTCCTCGCTGGTCCATACTGGTCCGTCCTGGTCCGTACTGGTCCATAGTGCTCTGTACTCCCCCCTTGTGGTCCGTACTGGTCCCTAGTATTCCGTACTGGTCCGTACTGGTCCGTTCTGGTCCGTACTGGTCCATAGTGGTCCGTACTGGTCTATTCTGGTCCGTACTGGTCCATAGTGTTCCGTGCTGGTCCATACTGGTCCGTACTGGTCCGTTCTGGTCTGCCCTTGTCCATACTGGTCCATACTGGTCCGCACTGGTCCATACTGGTCCATACTGGTCCGTACTGGTCCTTACTGGTCCATACCGGTCCATACTGGTCCGTACTGGTCCATACTGGTCTGCCCTTGTCCATACTGGTCCGTACTGGTCCGTACTGGTCCGTACTGGTCCATAGTGCTCCGTACTGCCCCCTAGTGGTCCGTACTGACCCCTAGTGGTCCGTACTGGTCACTAGTAGTCCGTACTGGTCCGAACTGGTCCGTTCTGGTCCGTTCTGCTCCGTACTGGTCCATAGTGGTCCATTCTGGTCCGTACTGGTCCATAGTGTTCCGTGCTGGTCCATACTGGTCCATACTGGTCCGTTCTGGTCCGCACTTGTCCATACTGGTACGTTCTGTTCCATACTGGTCCGTACTAGTCCGTACTTGTCCGTTCTGTTCCGCACTGGTCCGCACTGGTCCATACTGGTCCGCACTGGTCCATACTGGTCCGTACTGGTCCGTACTGGTCTGTTCTGGTCCGCACTGGTCCATACTGCTACGTACTGGTCCGTACTGTTCCATAGTGGTCCGTACTGGTCCGTTCTGGTCCGTACTGGTCCATAGTGGTCCGTACTGGTCCGTTCTGGTCCTTACTGGTCCGTACTGGTCCGTAGTGTTCCCTACCGGTCCGTACTGGTCCCTACCAGTCCGTACTGGCCTGTTCTGGTACGTTCTGTTCCATAGTGGTCCGTACTAGTCCGTACTGGTCGGTTCTGGTCCGCACTGGTCCTCACTGGTCCATACTGGTCCGTCCTGGTCCGTACGGGTCCACACTGCTCCGTACTGCCTTGTTGTGGTCCATACTGGTCCCTAGTATTCCGTACTGGTCCGTGCTGGCCGTTCTGGTCCGTTCTGTTCCGCACTGGTCCGCACTGGTCCATACTGGTCCGTGCTGGTCCGTACTGGTCTGTTCTGGTCCGTACTGGTCTGTTCTGGTCCGCACTGGTCCATACTGGTCCGTACTGGTCCGTACTGGGTACTGGTCCATACTGGTCCGTACTGGTCCATACTGGTCCATACTGGTCCGTTCTGGTCCGCACTGGTCCATACTGGTACGTTCTGTTCCATAGTTGTCTGTACTAGTCCGTGCTTGTCCGTTCTGTTCCGCACTGGTCCGTACTGGTCCATACTGGTCCGCACTGGTCCATACTGGTCCGTACTGGTCCGTACTGGTCTGTTCTAGGCCGCACTGGTCCATACTGGTCCGTACTGGTCCGTTCTGCTCCATACTGGTCTGTAGTGGTCCGTACTGGTCCATACTGGTCCGTAGAGTTCCCTATTGGTCCGTTCTGGTCCGTACTGGTCCATACTGGTCCATACTGGTCCGTACTGGTCCATACTGGTCCATACTGGTCCGTACTGGTCCGTCCTGGTCCGTATTGTTCCCTACTATCCATACTGGTCCATACTGGTCCATACAGGTCCGTTCTGGTCCGCACTGGTCCATACTGGTCCGCAATGGTCCGTACTGGTCCGTACTGACCCATACTGGTCCGTACTGGTCCGTACCGGTCCGTACCCGTCCATACTGGTCCGTACTGGTCCATACTAGTCTGTACTGGTCTATTCTGGTCCGTACTGGTCCATAGTGTTCCGTGCTGGTCCGTACTGGTCCGTTCTGGTCTGCCTTGTCCATACTGGTCCGTACTGGTCTGCACTGGTCCATACTGGTCCATACTGCTCCGTACTGGTCCGCACTGGTCCATACCGGTCCATACTGTCCGTACTGGTCCGTACTGGTCTGCCCTTGTCCATACTGGTCCGTACTGGTCCGCACTGCTCCATACTGTCCATAGTGCTCCGTACTGCCCCCTAGTGGTCCATATTGGGTCACTAGTAGTCCGTACTGGTCCGTACTGGTCCGTTCTGCTCCGTACTGGTCCATAGTGGCCCGTACTGGTCCATTCTGGTCCGTACTGGTCCATAGTGTTCCGTGCTGGTCCATTCTGGTCCGTACTGGTCCATAGTGTTCCGTGTTGGTCCATACTGGTCCATACTGGTCCGTTCTGGTCCGCACTGGTCCTTACTGGTACGTTCTGTTCCATACTGGTCCGTACTAATCCGTACTTGTCCGTTCTGTTCCGCACTGGTCCGCACTGGTCCTTACTGGTCCGCACTGGTCCATACTGGTCCGTACTGGTCCGTACTGGTCTGTTCTGGTCCGCACTGGTCCATACTGGTCCGTTCTGGTCCGTACTGTTCCATAGTGGTCCGTACTGCTCCATTCTGGTCCGTACTGGTCCATAGTGGTCCGTACTGGTCCGTTCTGGTCCCTACTGGCCCATAATGGTCCGTACTGGTCCCTACCGGTCCGTACTGGTCCTTACCAGTCCGTACTGGTCCGTTCTGGTACGTTCTGTTCCATAGTGATCCGTACTAGTCCGTACTGGTCCGTTCTGGTACGTTCTGTTCCATAGTGGTCCGTACTAGTCCGTACTGGTCGGTTCTGGTCCGCAGTGGTCCTCGCTGGTCCATACTGGTCCGTCCTGGTCCGTACTGGTCCATAGTGCTCTGTACTCCCCCCTTGTGGTCCGTACTGGTCCCTAGTATTCCGTACTGGTCCGTACTGGTCCGTTCTGGTCCGTACTGGTCCATAGTGGTCCGTACTGGTCTATTCTGGTCCGTACTGGTCCATAGTGTTCCGTGCTGGTCCATACTGGTCCGTACTGGTCCGTTCTGGTCTGCCCTTGTCCATACTGGTCCATACTGGTCCGCACTGGTCCATACTGGTCCATACTGGTCCGTACTGGTCCATACTGGTCGGTACTGGTCCGTACTGGTCCATAGTGCTCCGTGCTGGTCCATACTGGTCCGTACTGGTCCGTTCTGGTCTGCCCTTGTCCATACTGGTCCATACTGGTCCGCACTGGTCCATACTGGTCCATACTGGTCCATACTGGTCCGTACTGGTCCGTACTGGTCCGTACTGGTCCATAGTGCTCCGTACTGCCCTCTAGTGGTCCGTACTGGTCACTAGTAGTCCGTACTGGTCCGTACTGGTCCGTTCTGGTCCGTTCTGCTCCGTACTGGTCCATAGTGGTCCATTCTGGTCCGTACTGGTCCATAGTGTTCCGTGCTGGTCCATACTGGTCCATACTGGTCCGTTCTGGTCCGCACTGGTCCATACTGGTACGTTCTGTTCCATACTGGTCCGTACTAGTCCGTACTTGTCCGTTCTGTTCCGCACTGGTCCGCACTGGTCCATACTGGTCCGCACTGGTCCATACTGGTCCGTTCTGGTCCGTACTGTTCCATAGTGGTCCGTACTGGTCCGTTCTGGTCCGTACTGGTCCATAGTGGTCCGTTCTGCTCCGTTCTGGTCCGTACTGGTCCATACTGGTCCGTAGTGTTCCCTACCGGTCCGTACTGGTCCCTACCAGTCCGTACTGGTCCGTTCTGGTACGTTCTGTTCCATAGTGGTCCGTACTAGTCCGTATTGGTCGGTTCTGGTCCGCACTGGTCCTCACTGGTCCATACTGGTCCGTCCTTGTCCGTACTGGTCCACACTGCTCCGTACTGCCCCCTTGTGGTCCGTACTGGTCCCTAGTATTCCGTACTGGTCCGTGCTGGCCGTTCTGGTCCGTTCTGTTCCGCACTGGTCCGCACTGGTCCATACTGGTCCGCACTGGTCCATACTGGTCCGTTCTGGTCCGTACTGGTCTGTTCTGGTCCGCACTGGTCCATACTGGTCCGTTCTGGTCCGCACTGGTCTGTTCTGGTCCGCACTGGTCCATACTGGTCCGTACTGGTCCATACTGGTCCATACTGGTCCGCTCTGGTCCGCAATGGTCCATACTGGTACGTTCTGTTCCATAGTTGTCTGTACTAGTCCGTGCTTGTCCGTTCTGTTCCGCACTGGTCCGCACTGGTCCATACTGGTCCGCACTGGTCCATACTGGTCCGTACTGGTCCGTACTGGTCTGTTCTGGTCCGTACTGTTCCATAGTGGTCCGTACTGGTCCATACTGGTCCATACTGGTCCGCTCTGGTCCGCAATGGTCCATACTGGTACGTTCTGTTCCATAATTGTCTGTACTAGTCCGTGCTTGTCCGTTCTGTTCCGCACTGGTCCGTACTGGTCCATACTGGTCCGCACTGGTCCATACTGGTCCGTACTGGTCCGTACTGGTCTGTTCTGGTCTGCACTGGTCCATACTGGTCCGTACTGGTCCGTTCTGCTCCATACTGGTCTGTAGTGGTCCGTACTGGTCCATACTGGTCCGTAGAGTTCCCTATTGGTCTGTTCTGGTCCGTACTGGTCCATACTGGTCCATACTGGTCCGTACTAATCCATACTGGTCCATACTGGTCCATACCGGTCCATACTGGTCCGTACTGGTCCATACTGGTCTGCCCTTGTCCATACTGGTCCGTAGTGGTCCGTACTGGTCCGTACTGGTCCGCTCTGGTCCATACTGGTCCGTACTGGTCCATACTGGTCCACACTTGTCCGGTCTGGTCCGTACTGGTCCATACTAGTCCGTACTGGTCCGTACTGGTCCGCTCGGGTCCATACTGGTCCATAGTGGTCCGTTCTGGTCCGTACTGGTCCGTACTGGTCCGCCCTGGACTGTTCTGGTCCATACTGGTCCGTCCTGGTCCGCAATGGCCCGTACTGGTCCGCAATGGTCCGTACTGGTCCGTACTGGCCAATACTGGTCCGTACTGGTCAGTACCGGTCCATACCGGTCCATACTGGTCCGTACTGGTCCGTTCTGTTCTGCCCTTTGTCCATACTGGTCCGTACTGGTCCGTACTGGTCTGTTCTGGTCCGCACTGGTCCATACTGTTCCTTTCTTGTCCGTACTGTTCCATAGTGGTCCGTACTGGTCCGTTCTGGTCTGCCCTTGTCCATACTGGTCCGTACTGGTCCGTTCTGGTCCGTACTGGTCCATACTGGTCCGTACTGGTCCCTACCGGTCCGTACTGGTCCCTACCAGTCCGTACTGGTCCGTTCTGGTCCGTTCTGTTCCATAGTGGTCCGTACTAGTCCGTACTGGTCGGTTCTGGTCCGCACTGTTCCTCGCTGGTCCATACTGGTCCGTCCTGGTCCGTACTGGTCCACACTGCTCCGTACTGCCCCCTTGTGGTCCGTACTGGTCCCTAGTATTCCGTACTGGTCCGTACTGGTCCGTTCTGGTCCGTTCTGTTCCGCACTGGTCCGCACTGGTCCATAATGGTCCGCACTGGTCCATACTGGTCCTTTCTGGTCCGCACTGGTCTGTTCTGGTCCGCACTGGTCCATACTGGTCCGTACTGGTCCGTTCTGGTCCGTACTGGTCTGTTCTGGTCCGCACTGGTCCGTACTGGTCCGTAACCATCCATACTGGTCCGTACTGGTCTGTTCTGGTCTGCCCTTGTCCATACTGGTCCGTACTGGTCCGCACTGGTCCATACTGGTCCATACTGCTACGTACTGGTCCGCACTGGTCCATACCGGTCCATACTGGTCCGTACTGGTCCGTACTGGTCTGCCCTTGTCCATACTGGTCCGTTCTGGTCTGTACTGGTCTGTTCTGGTCCGCACTGGTCCGTACTGGTCCGTAGTGTTCCCTATGGGTCCGTTCTGGTCCGTCCTGGTCCATACTGGTCCATATTGGTCCGTACTGGTCCATAATGGTCCATACTGGTCCGTACTGGTCCGCACTGGTCCATACTGGTACGTTCTGTTCCATAGTTGTCTGTACTAGTCCGTGCTTGTCCGTTCTGTTCCGCACTGGTCCGTACTGGTCCATACTGGTCCGCACTGGTCCATACTGGTCCGTACTGGTCCGTACTGGTCTGTTCTAGGCCGCACTGGTCCATACTGGTCCGTACTGGTCCGTTCTGCTCCATACTGGTCTGTAGTGGTCCGTACTGGTCCATACTGGTCCGTAGAGTTCCCTATTGGTCCGTTCTGGTCCGTACTGGTCCATACTGGTCCATACTGGTCCGTACTGGTCCATACTGGTCCATACTGGTCCGTACTGGTCCGTCCTGGTCCGTATTGTTCCCTACTATCCATACTGGTCCATACTGGTCCATACAGGTCCGTTCTGGTCCGCACTGGTCCATACTGGTCCGCAATGGTCCGTACTGGTCCGTACTGACCCATACTGGTCCGTACTGGTCCGTACCGGTCCGTACCCGTCCATACTGGTCCGTACTGGTCCATACTAGTCTGTACTGGTCTATTCTGGTCCGTACTGGTCCATAGTGTTCCGTGCTGGTCCGTACTGGTCCGTTCTGGTCTGCCCTTGTCCATACTGGTCCGTACTGGTCTGCACTGGTCCATACTGGTCCATACTGCTCCGTACTGGTCCGCACTGGTCCATACCGGTCCATACTGGTCCGTACTGGTCCGTACTGGTCTGCCCTTGTCCATACTGGTCCGTACTGGTCCGCACTGCTCCATACTGGTCCATAGTGCTCCGTACTGCCCCCTAGTGGTCCATATTGGTCACTAGTAGTCCGTACTGGTCCGTACTGGTCCGTTCTGCTCCGTACTGGTCCATAGTGGCCCGTACTGGTCCATTCTGGTCCGTACTGGTCCATAGTGTTCCGTGCTGGTCCATTCTGGTCCGTACTGGTCCATAGTGTTCCGTGTTGGTCCATACTGGTCCATACTGGTCCGTTCTGGTCCGCACTGGTCCATACTGGTACGTTCTGTTCCATACTGGTCCGTACTAATCCGTACTTGTCCGTTCTGTTCCGCACTGGTCCGCACTGGTCCTTACTGGTCCGCACTGGTCCATACTGGTCCGTACTGGTCCGTACTGGTCTGTTCTGGTCCGCACTGGTCCATACTGGTCCGTTCTGGTCCGTACTGTTCCATAGTGGTCCGTACTGCTCCGTTCTGGTCCGTACTGGTCCATAGTGGTCCGTACTGGTCCGTTCTGGTCCGTACTGGTCCATACTGGTCCGTAGTGTTCCCTACCGGTCCGTACTGGTCCCTACCAGTCCGTACTGGTCCGTTCTGGTACGTTCTGTTCCATAGTGATCCGTACTAGTCCGTACTGGTCCGTTCTGGTACGTTCTGTTCCATAGTGGTCCGTACTAGTCCGTACTGGTCGGTTCTGGTCCGCAGTGGTCCTCGCTGGTCCATACTGGTCCGTCCTGGTCCGTACTGGTCCATAGTGCTCTGTACTCCCCCCTTGTGGTCCGTACTGGTCCCTAGTATTCCGTACTGGTCCGTACTGGTCCGTTCTGGTCCGTACTGGTCCATAGTGGTCCGTACTGGTCTATTCTGGTCCGTACTGGTCCATAGTGTTCCGTGCTGGTCCATACTGGTCCGTCCTGGTCCGTTCTGGTCTGCCCTTGTCCATACTGGTCCATACTGGTCCGCACTGGTCCATACTGGTCCATACTGGTCCGTACTGGTCCATACTGGTCGGTACTGGTCCGTACTGGTCCATAGTGCTCCGTGCTGGTCCATACTGGTCCGTACTGGTCCGTTCTGGTCTGCCCTTGTCCATACTGGTCCATACTGGTCCGCACTGGTCCATACTGGTCCATACTGGTCCATACTGGTCCGTACTGGTCCGTACTGGTCCGTACTGGTCCATAGTGCTCCGTACTGCCCTCTAGTGGTCCGTACTGGTCACTAGTAGTCCGTACTGGTCCGTACTGGTCCGTTCTGGTCCGTTCTGCTCCGTACTGGTCCATAGTGGTCCATTCTGGTCCGTACTGGTCCATAGTGTTCCGTGCTGGTCCATACTGGTCCATACTGGTCCGTTCTGGTCCGCACTGGTCCATACTGGTACGTTCTGTTCCATACTGGTCCGTACTAGTCCGTACTTGTCCGTTCTGTTCCGCACTGGTCCGCACTGGTCCTTACTGGTCCGCACTGGTCCATACTGGTCCGTACTGGTCCGTACTGGTCTGTTCTGGTCCGCACTGGTCCATACTGGTCCGTTCTGGTCCGTACTGTTCCATAGTGGTCCGTACTGGTCCGTTCTGGTCCGTACTGGTCCATAGTGGTCCGTTCTGCTCCGTTCTGGTCCGTACTGGTCCATACTGGTCCGTAGTGTTCCCTACCGGTCCGTACTGGTCCCTACCAGTCCGTACTGGTCCGTTCTGGTACGTTCTGTTCCATAGTGGTCCGTACTAGTCCGTACTGGTCGGTTCTGGTCCGCACTGGTCCTCGCTGGTCCATACTGGTCCGTCCTGGTCCGTACTGGTCCACACTGCTCCGTACTGCCCCCTTGTGGTCCGTACTGGTCCCTAGTATTCCGTACTGGTCCGTGCTGGCCGTTCTGGTCCGTTCTGTTCCGCACTGGTCCGCACTGGTCCATACTGGTCCGCACTGGTCCATACTGGTCCGTTCTGGTCCGTACTGGTCTGTTCTGGTCCGCACTGGTCCATACTGGTCCGTTCTGGTCCGCACTGGTCTGTTCTGGTCCGCACTGGTCCATACTGGTCCGTACTGGTCCATACTGGTCCATACTGGTCCGCTCTGGTCCGCAATGGTCCATACTGGTACGTTCTGTTCCATAGTTGTCTGTACTAGTCCGTGCTTGTCCGTTCTGTTCCGCACTGGTCCGCACTGGTCCATACTGGTCCGCACTGGTCCATACTGGTCCGTACTGGTCCGTACTGGTCTGTTCTGGTCCGTACTGTTCCATAGTGGTCCGTACTGGTCCATACTGGTCCATACTGGTCCGCTCTGGTCCGCAATGGTCCATACTGGTACGTTCTGTTCCATAATTGTCTGTACTAGTCCGTGCTTGTCCGTTCTGTTCCGCACTGGTCCGTACTGGTCCATACTGGTCCGCACTGGTCCATACTGGTCCGTACTGGTCCGTACTGGTCTGTTCTGGTCTGCACTGGTCCATACTGGTCCGTACTGGTCCGTTCTGCTCCATACTGGTCTGTAGTGGTCCGTACTGGTCCATACTGGTCCGTAGAGTTCCCTATTGGTCCGTTCTGGTCCGTACTGGTCCATACTGGTCCATACTGGTCCGTACTGGTCCATACTGGTCCATACTGGTCCGTACCGGTCCATACTGGTCCGTACTGGTCCATACTGGTCTGCCCTTGTCCATACTGGTCCGTAGTGGTCCGTACTGGTCCGTACTGGTCCGCTCTGGTCCATACTGGTCCGTACTGGTCCATACTGGTCCACACTTGTCCGGTCTGGTCCGTACTGGTCCATACTAGTCCGTACTGGTCCGTACTGGTCCGCTCGGGTCCATACTGGTCCATAGTGGTCCGTTCTGGTCCGTACTGGTCCGTACTGGTCCGCCCTGGACTGTTCTGGTCCATACTGGTCCGTCCTGGTCCGCAATGGCCCGTACTGGTCCGCAATGGTCCGTACTGGTCCGTACTGGCCAATACTGGTCCGTACTGGTCCGTACCGGTCCATACCGGTCCATACTGGTCCGTACTGGTCCGTTCTGTTCTGCCCTTTGTCCATACTGGTCCGTACTGGTCCGTACTGGTCTGTTCTGGTCCGCACTGGTCCATACTGTTCCTTTCTTGTCCGTACTGTTCCATAGTGGTCCGTACTGGTCCGTTCTGGTCTGCCCTTGTCCATACTGGTCCGTACTGGTCCGTTCTGGTCCGTACTGGTCCATACTGGTCCGTACTGGTCCCTACCGGTCCGTACTGGTCCCTACCAGTCCGTACTGGTCCGTTCTGGTCCGTTCTGTTCCATAGTGGTCCGTACTAGTCCGTACTGGTCGGTTCTGGTCCGCACTGTTCCTCGCTGGTCCATACTGGTCCGTCCTGGTCCGTACTGGTCCACACTGCTCCGTACTGCCCCCTTGTGGTCCGTACTGGTCCCTAGTATTCCGTACTGGTCCGTACTGGTCCGTTCTGGTCCGTTCTGTTCCGCACTGGTCCGCACTGGTCCATAATGGTCCGCACTGGTCCATACTGGTCCTTTCTGGTCCGCACTGGTCTGTTCTGGTCCGCACTGGTCCATACTGGTCCGTACTGGTCCGTTCTGGTCCGTACTGGTCTGTTCTGGTCCGCACTGGTCCGTACTGGTCCGTAACCATCCATACTGGTCCGTACTGGTCTGTTCTGGTCTGCCCTTGTCCATACTGGTCCGTATTGGTCCGCACTGGTCCATACTGGTCCATACTGCTACGTACTGGTCCGCACTGGTCCATACCGGTCCATACTGGTCCGTACTGGTCCGTACTGGTCTGCCCTTGTCCATACTGGTCCGTTCTGGTCTGTACTGGTCTGTTCTGGTCCGCACTGGTCCGTACTGGTCCGTAGTGTTCCCTATGGGTCCGTTCTGGTCCGTCCTGGTCCATACTGGTCCATACTGGTCCGTACTGGTCCATAATGGTCCATACTGGTCCGTACTGGTCCGCACTGGTCCATACTGGTACGTTCTGTTCCATAGTTGTCTGTACTAGTCCGTGCTTGTCCGTTCTGTTCCGCACTGGTCCGTACTGGTCCATACTGGTCCGCACTGGTCCATACTGGTCCGTACTGGTCCGTACTGGTCTGTTCTGGTCCGCACTGGTCCATACTGGTCCGTACTGGTCCGTACTGGTCTGTAGTGGTCCGTACTGGTCCGTACTGGTCCGTACTGGTCCATTGTGGTCCGTTCTGGTCTGTACTGGTCATTACTGGTCCGTCCTGGACTGTTCTGGTCCATACTGGTCCGTTCTGGTCCGCACTGGTCCATACTGGTCCGCAATGGTCCGTACTGGTCCGTACTGGCCCATACTGGTCCGTACTTGTCCGTACCGGTCCATACCGGTCCATACTGGTCCGTACTGGTCCGTTCTGTTCTGCCCTTGTCCATACTGGTCCGTACTGGTCCGCACTGGTCCATACTGGTCCATACTGGTCCGTACTGGTCCGTACTGGTCTGTTCTGCTCCGTACTGGTCCATACTGGTCCGTTCTGGTCCGTACTGTTCCATAGTGGTCCGTTCTGGTACGTTCTGGTCTGTACTGGTCCATAGTGGTCCGTACTTGTCCTTTCTGGTCCGTACTGGTCCATAGTGTTCCGTACTTGTCCCTACTGTTCCGTACTGGTCCCTACCAGTCCGTACTGGTCCGTTCTGGTACGTTCTGTTCCATAGTGGTCCGTACTAGTCCGTACTGGTCGGTTCTGGTCCGCAGTGGTCCTCGCTGGTCCATACTGCTCCGTCCTGGTCCGTACTGGTCCATAGTGCTCTGTACTCCCCCCTTGTGGTCCGTACTGGTCCCTAGTATTCCGTACTGGTCCGTACTGGTCCGTTCTGGTCCGTACTGGTCCATAGTGGTCCGTACTGGTCTATTCTGGTCCGTACTGGTCCATAGTGTTCCGTGCTGGTCCATACTGGTCCGTACTGGTCCGTTCTGGTCTGCCCTTGTCCATACTGGTCCATACTGGTCCGCACTGGTCCATACTGGTCCATACTGGTCCGTACTGGTCCTTACTGGTCCATACCGGTCCATACTGGTCCGTACTGGTCCATACTGGTCTGCCCTTGTCCATACTGGTCCGTACTGGTCCGTACTGGTCCGTACTGGTCCATAGTGCTCCGTACTGCCCCCTAGTGGTCCGTACTGACCCCTAGTGGTCCGTACTGGTCACTAGTAGTCCGTACTGGTCCGTACTGGTCCGTTCTGGTCCGTTCTGCTCCGTACTGGTCCATAGTGGTCCATTCTGGTCCGTACTGGTCCATAGTGTTCCGTGCTGGTCCATACTGGTCCATACTGGTCCGTTCTGGTCCGCACTGGTCCATACTGGTACGTTCTGTTCCATACTGGTCCGTACTAGTCCGTACTTGTCCGTTCTGTTCCGCACTGGTCCGCACTGGTCCATACTGGTCCGTCCTGGTCCGTACGGGTCCACACTGCTCCGTACTGCCCCGTTGTGGTCCATACTGGTCCCTAGTATTCCGTACTGGTCCGTGCTGGCCGTTCTGGTCCGTTCTGTTCCGCACTGGTCCGCACTGGTCCATACTGGTCCGCACTGGTCCGTACTGGTCTGTTCTGGTCCGTACTGGTCTGTTCTGGTCCGCACTGGTCCATACTGGTCCGTACTGGTCCGTACTGGTCCATACTGGTCCGTACTGGTCCATACTGGTCCATACTGGTCCGTTCTGGTCCGCACTGGTCCATACTGGTGCGTTCTGTTCCATAGTTGTCTGTACTAGTCCGTGCTTGTCCGTTCTGTTCCGCACTGGTCCGTACTGGTCCATACTGGTCCGCACTGGTCCATACTGGTCCGTACTGGTCCATAGTGTTCCGTGCTGGTCCATACTGGTCCATACTGGTCCGTTCTGGTCCGCACTGGTCCATACTGGTACGTTCTGTTCCATAGTGGTCCGTACTAGTCCGTACTTGTCCGTTCTGTTCCGCACTGGTCCGCACTGGTCCATACTGGTCCGCACTGGTCCATACTGGTCCGTACTGGTCCGTACTGGTCTGTTCTGGTCCGCACTGGTCCATACTGGTCCGTTCTGGTCCGTACTGTTCCATAGTGGTCCGTACTGGTCCGTTCTGGTCCGTACTGGTCCATAGTGGTCCGTACTGGTCCGTTCTGGTCCGTACTGGTCCATACTGGTCCGTAGTGTTCCCTACCGGTCCGTACTGGTCCCTACCAGTCCGTACTGGTCCGTTCTGGTACGTTCTGTTCCATAGTGGTCCGTACTAGTCCGTACTGGTCGGTTCTGGTCCGCACTGGTCCTCACTGGTCCATACTGGTCCGTCCTGGTCCGTACGGGTCCACACTGCTCCGTACTGCCCCGTTGTGGTCCATACTGGTCCCTAGTATTCCGTACTGGTCCGTGCTGGCCGTTCTGGTCCGTTCTGTTCCGCACTGGTCCGCACTGGTCCATACTGGTCCGCACTGGTCCGTACTGGTCTGTTCTGGTCCGTACTGGTCTGTTCTGGTCCGCACTGGTCCATACTGGGTCCGTACTGGTCCGTACTGGTCCATACTGGTCCGTACTGGTCCATACTGGTCCATACAGGTCCGTTCTGGTCCGCACTGGTCCATACTGGTCCGTACTGGTCCATACTGGTCCATACTGGTCCGTACTGGTCCTTTCTGGTCCGTACTGGTCCATAGTGTTCCGTACTTGTCCCTACTGTTCCGTACTGGTCCCTACCAGTCCGTACTGGTCCGTTCTGGTACGTTCTGTTCCATAGTGGTCCGTACTAGTCCGTACTGGTCGGTTCTGGTCCGCAGTGGTCCTCGCTGGTCCATACTGCTCCGTCCTGGTCCGTACTGGTCCATAGTGCTCTGTACTCCCCCCTTGTGGTCCGTACTGGTCCCTAGTATTCCGTACTGGTCCGTACTGGTCCGTTCTGGTCCGTACTGGTCCATAGTGGTCCGTACTGGTCTATTCTGGTCCGTACTGGTCCATAGTGTTCCGTGCTGGTCCATACTGGTCCGTACTGGTCCGTTCTGGTCTGCCCTTGTCCATACTGGTCCATACTGGTCCGCACTGGTCCATACTGGTCCATACTGGTCCGTACTGGTCCTTACTGGTCCATACCGGTCCATACTGGTCCGTACTGGTCCATACTGGTCTGCCCTTGTCCATACTGGTCCGTACTGGTCCGTACTGGTCCGTACTGGTCCATAGTGCTCCGTACTGCCCCCTAGTGGTCCGTACTGACCCCTAGTGGTCCGTACTGGTCACTAGTAGTCCGTACTGGTCCGTACTGGTCCGTTCTGGTCCGTTCTGCTCCGTACTGGTCCATAGTGGTCCATTCTGGTCCGTACTGGTCCATAGTGTTCCGTGCTGGTCCATACTGGTCCATACTGGTCCGTTCTGGTCCGCACTGGTCCATACTGGTACGTTCTGTTCCATACTGGTCCGTACTAGTCCGTACTTGTCCGTTCTGTTCCGCACTGGTCCGCACTGGTCCATACTGGTCCGTCCTGGTCCGTACGGGTCCACACTGCTCCGTACTGCCCCGTTGTGGTCCATACTGGTCCCTAGTATTCCGTACTGGTCCGTGCTGGCCGTTCTGGTCCGTTCTGTTCCGCACTGGTCCGCACTGGTCCATACTGGTCCGCACTGGTCCGTACTGGTCTGTTCTGGTCCGTACTGGTCTGTTCTGGTCCGCACTGGTCCATACTGGTCCGTACTGGTCCGTACTGGTCCATACTGGTCCGTACTGGTCCATACTGGTCCATACTGGTCCGTTCTGGTCCGCACTGGTCCATACTGGTACGTTCTGTTCCATAGTTGTCTGTACTAGTCCGTGCTTGTCCGTTCTGTTCCGCACTGGTCCGTACTGGTCCATACTGGTCCGCACTGGTCCATACTGGTCCGTACTGGTCCATAGTGTTCCGTGCTGGTCCATACTGGTCCATACTGGTCCGTTCTGGTCCGCACTGGTCCATACTGGTACGTTCTGTTCCATAGTGGTCCGTACTAGTCCGTACTTGTCCGTTCTGTTCCGCACTGGTCCGCACTGGTCCATACTGGTCCGCACTGGTCCATACTGGTCCGTACTGGTCCGTACTGGTCTGTTCTGGTCCGCACTGGTCCATACTGGTCCGTTCTGGTCCGTACTGTTCCATAGTGGTCCGTACTGGTCCGTTCTGGTCCGTACTGGTCCATAGTGGTCCGTACTGGTCCGTTCTGGTCCGTACTGGTCCATACTGGTCCGTAGTGTTCCCTACCGGTCCGTACTGGTCCCTACCAGTCCGTACTGGTCCGTTCTGGTACGTTCTGTTCCATAGTGGTCCGTACTAGTCCGTACTGGTCGGTTCTGGTCCGCACTGGTCCTCACTGGTCCATACTGGTCCGTCCTGGTCCGTACGGGTCCACACTGCTCCGTACTGCCCCGTTGTGGTCCATACTGGTCCCTAGTATTCCGTACTGGTCCGTGCTGGCCGTTCTGGTCCGTTCTGTTCCGCACTGGTCCGCACTGGTCCATACTGGTCCGCACTGGTCCGTACTGGTCTGTTCTGGTCCGTACTGGTCTGTTCTGGTCCGCACTGGTCCATACTGGTCCGTACTGGTCCGTACTGGTCCATACTGGTCCGTACTGGTCCATACTGGTCCATACAGGTCCGTTCTGGTCCGCACTGGTCCATACTGGTTCGTTCTGTTCCATAGTTGTCTGTACTAGTCCGTGCTTGTCCGTTCTGTTCCGCACTGGTCCGTACTGGTCCATACTGGTCCGCACTGGTCCATACTGGTCCGTACTGGTCGGTACTTGTCTGTTCTGGTCCGCACTGGTCCATACTGGTCCGTACTGGTCCGTTCTGCTCCATACTGGTCTGTAGTGGTCCG
Source organism: Anomalospiza imberbis (assembly GCF_031753505.1). NCBI lineage: Eukaryota > Metazoa > Chordata > Aves > Passeriformes > Viduidae > Anomalospiza > Anomalospiza imberbis. The sequence continues at coordinate 2,755 of NW_027100479.1, read as the reverse complement.
TACTGGTCCATACTGGTCCGTAGAGTTCCCTATTGGTCCGTTCTGGTCCGTACTGGTCCATACTGGTCCATACTGGTCCGTACTGGTCCATACTGGTCCATACTGGTCCGTACTGGTCCGTCCTGGTCCGTATTGGTCCCTACTATCCATACTGGTCCATACTGGTCCATACAGGTCCGTTCTGGTCCGCACTGGTCCATACTGGTCCGCAATGGTCCGTACTGGTCCGTACTGACCCATACTGGTCCGTACTGGTCCGTACCGGTCCGTACCCGTCCATACTGGTCCGTACTGGTCCATACTTGTCTGTACTGGTCTATTCTGGTCCGTACTGGTCCATAGTGTTCCGTGCTGGTCCGTACTGGTCCGTTCTGGTCTGCCCTTGTCCATACTGGTCCGTACTGGTACGCACTGGTCCATACTGGTCCATACTGCTCCGTACTGGTCCGCACTGGTCCATACCGGTCCATACTGGTCCGTACTGGTCCGTACTGGTCTGCCCTTGTCCATACTGGTCCGTACTGGTCCGCACTGCTCCATACTGGTCCATAGTGCTCCGTACTGCCCCCTAGTGGTCCATATTGGTCACTAGTAGTCCGTACTGGTCCGTACTGGTCCGTTCTGCTCCGTACTGGTCCATAGTGGCCCGTACTGGTCCATTCTGGTCCGTACTGGTCCATAGTGTTCCGTGCTGGTCCATTCTGGTCCGTACTGGTCCATAGTGTTCCGTGTTGGTCCATACTGGTCCATACTGGTCCGTTCTGGTCCGCACTGGTCCATACTGGTACGTTCTGTTCCATACTGGTCCGTACTAATCCGTACTTGTCCGTTCTGTTCCGCACTGGTCCGCACTGGTCCTTACTGGTCCGCACTGGTCCATACTGGTCCGTACTGGTCCGTACTGGTCTGTTCTGGTCCGCACTGGTCCATACTGGTCCGTTCTGGTCCGTACTGTTCCATAGTGGTCCGTACTGCTCCATTCTGGTCCGTACTGGTCCATAGTGGTCCGTACTGGTCCGTTCTGGTCCCTACTGGCCCATAATGGTCCGTACTGGTCCCTACCGGTCCGTACTGGTCCTTACCAGTCCGTACTGGTCCGTTCTGGTACGTTCTGTTCCATAGTGATCCGTACTAGTCCGTACTGGTCCGTTCTGGTACGTTCTGTTCCATAGTGGTCCGTACTAGTCCGTACTGGTCGGTTCTGGTCCGCAGTGGTCCTCGCTGGTCCATACTGGTCCGTCCTGGTCCGTACTGGTCCATAGTGCTCTGTACTCCCCCCTTGTGGTCCGTACTGGTCCCTAGTATTCCGTACTGGTCCGTACTGGTCCGTTCTGGTCCGTACTGGTCCATAGTGGTCCGTACTGGTCTATTCTGGTCCGTACTGGTCCATAGTGTTCCGTGCTGGTCCATACTGGTCCGTACTGGTCCGTTCTGGTCTGCCCTTGTCCATACTGGTCCATACTGGTCCGCACTGGTCCATACTGGTCCATACTGGTCCGTACTGGTCCATACTGGTCGGTACTGGTCCGTACTGGTCCATAGTGCTCCGTGCTGGTCCATACTGGTCCGTACTGGTCCGTTCTGGTCTGCCCTTGTCCATACTGGTCCATACTGGTCCGCACTGGTCCATACTGGTCCATACTGGTCCATACTGGTCCGTACTGGTCCGTACTGGTCCGTACTGGTCCATAGTGCTCCGTACTGCCCTCTAGTGGTCCGTACTGGTCACTAGTAGTCCGTACTGGTCCGTACTGGTCCGTTCTGGTCCGTTCTGCTCCGTACTGGTCCATAGTGGTCCATTCTGGTCCGTACTGGTCCATAGTGTTCCGTGCTGGTCCATACTGGTCCATACTGGTCCGTTCTGGTCCGCACTGGTCCATACTGGTACGTTCTGTTCCATACTGGTCCGTACTAGTCCGTACTTGTCCGTTCTGTTCCGCACTGGTCCGCACTGGTCCATACTGGTCCGCACTGGTCCATACTGGTCCGTTCTGGTCCGTACTGTTCCATAGTGGTCCGTACTGGTCCGTTCTGGTCCGTACTGGTCCATAGTGGTCCGTTCTGCTCCGTTCTGGTCCGTACTGGTCCATACTGGTCCGTAGTGTTCCCTACCGGTCCGTACTGGTCCCTACCAGTCCGTACTGGTCCGTTCTGGTACGTTCTGTTCCATAGTGGTCCGTACTAGTCCGTACTGGTCGGTTCTGGTCCGCACTGGTCCTCACTGGTCCATACTGGTCCGTCCTGGTCCGTACTGGTCCACACTGCTCCGTACTGCCCCCTTGTGGTCCGTACTGGTCCCTAGTATTCCGTACTGGTCCGTGCTGGCCGTTCTGGTCCGTTCTGTTCCGCACTGGTCCGCACTGGTCCATACTGGTCCGCACTGGTCCATACTGGTCCGTTCTGGTCCGTACTGGTCTGTTCTGGTCCGCACTGGTCCATACTGGTCCGTTCTGGTCCGCACTGGTCTGTTCTGGTCCGCACTGGTCCATACTGGTCCGTACTGGTCCATACTGGTCCATACTGGTCCGCTCTGGTCCGCAATGGTCCATACTGGTACGTTCTGTTCCATAGTTGTCTGTACTAGTCCGTGCTTGTCCGTTCTGTTCCGCACTGGTCCGCACTGGTCCATACTGGTCCGCACTGGTCCATACTGGTCCGTACTGGTCCGTACTGGTCTGTTCTGGTCCGTACTGTTCCATAGTGGTCCGTACTGGTCCATACTGGTCCATACTGGTCCGCTCTGGTCCGCAATGGT